>NC_082711.1:2549144-2671644 GCF_030144855.1 Hypanus sabinus | reverse complement strand
AGAGCATGTCTCATAAGGATAGGTTGAGTTCACTCTTTGGAGTGAAGGAGGGTGAGAGGTCATTTGATAGAGATGTACAAGATGATAAGAACCATATATCGAGTGGATAGCCCACTACCTCCTTTTTATTTCCCAGAGCGAAAATGGCTAATACGAGGGAACAGAATTTTTAACGTGACTGGAGAAAAGTGCAGGGTGATGTCAGAGGTATGTTCAGAGATGGTGGGTGCATGGAACGCCCTGCCAGGGCTGGTGCCAAAGTAAGTGCGCTATGAACGTTTACGAAACCCTTAGAAAGGCACGGGGATGATAGAAACATGTATGGCTATGTAGGAAGAGAGAATTAAAGTGATATTGAAGCAGGTTACGATATCGGAACAACATTGCGGGTCCGTTCTGTGCTTTAGCATTCCGATAATTCCGTTACGTTTAATGATCAGCGTAGGATGTCCAAGGTTGGGGGTGCTACACTCCACGAGATTTAAACACGGGTTCTGGTGGGTATATGGAGCGAGATGGCAGAGGATTTGGTAGAGGTGGGTAAAATTACAGGGTTAAAAGACGCTTGGACAGACACATGGTTGTGGGAGGAATCCAGAGCATACAGAAGAAACCCACGCATTCTTGGGGAGGATGTACAAACTCCTTACCGACGGCGGATCATTCAATTCCGAACTGCGACGTCCCAAACTGTAATCGCGTTGCGCTAACAGCTACGCGACCGTGGGGCACCCACACAAGCACAGGGAAAATGTCCAGACAGCGGCGGGGATCGAATCCCAATCACTGACGCCATAAAGCAATTGCGCTAGCCGCTACGCTACCTCGCAGAAATCCTGAGTTCATCCTGAATCCTGCGACTCGAGTTCAATTCCTATCGCAGTCTGAAAGGATTCTTTTACGTTCTGCCCGTAACCGCGTAGTGTTTCTCCTGGTGCTCCGGTTTCATGCCACTTTCAAAGGTGCGCCAGTTAGTAGGTTAATAGGGTAAATGAAACCGGCTGGTGGCATCAGCTCTGGACTTCGGGGCGATAGGTCCCGAGTTGGAATCCAGCCGATTCCCTTGCACGCTCTCCATCCGTGCCTGGGTTGTGTCGAACTAGCAACTCGACCTCGTAAAAAAAATCCTGGAGAGGGATGGGCTTCGCCAGGTTTCAGATGCCGAAGACACGCCGAAAGATGAGCGATCACCAAAAAGATCGGTGCAAAAAGCTTGTCATGTCGGCGCCCCGACGACTCCACCAGGAGTCAATCGTGTACACACACACACACACACACACACACACACACACACACACACACACACACACACACACACACACACACACACACACACACACACACACACACACAATCCCTTAGAATTCTCCCTCACCTCCTGCGCTAGAGCAACTTCGTGCCTTATTTTAGCCCCCCCCCCTCCGATTTCCTTATGAAGTGTTATCTTACATTTCTGATACTCCACAACTACCTCAATTTAGTACCTGTCTATACCTGCTATACGCCTCCTTCGTCTCCTTCGTTTACTTAACCAGAGCTTTAATATCCCTCGAAAATCAAGGTTCCCTAACTCTAGTAACCTTGCCTTTCATTTTGAATATACAAACGTTGTACACTCAAAATTTCACTTTTGAAGACCCCCTCCGCTGACGAAGAACACATTTGCTAAACAACAAACTCTCCCAATCTGCACTTGCCTTTCTGATACCGTCAATATTGGAGATCCTCAACCCAAACACCAGACAGATTGTTCTCCATAATTATCTTCAAAACAAAAGTGTGTAAGGCAGAGGAGTAAAAATAGGCCACTTGCCCACCAAATCTGCTCCGTCATTCATTCAGGCTGATCCTTTTCTCCCGTCCTCAGCCCCAGTGCCCGGACCTTTGATGCTCCGTCCAGTCAAGAACCTATCAACCTTTGCCTTAAACATGCCCAGCGACCTGGCATGCACAGCTGCCTGTGGTAACAAATTCCACAATTTCATCACTCTCTGGCGAAAGAATTGTCTCTGGACCTCTATATTAAGTGGCTGTCCCTCTACCCTGAGTTTGTGCCTTCTTGTCCTAGGCACACACACACCATAGGAAACATTCTTTTCACATCTACTCAGCCTAGGCCTTTCAACATTTGAAAGGTCTCAATGAAATCGCCCCTCGTCCTTCTAAATTCCAACGAGTACAGACCCAAAGGCATCAAACATTCCTCGTATGATAACCCTTTCATACCCAGAATCATCCTTGTGAGCCTCCTCTGGACTTTCTCCAATGCCAGCTCATCTGTTCTTAGATGAGGAGCCCAAAACTGTTCATGATACTCAAGGTGAGGCCTCACCAGTGTTTTGTAAAGCTTCAGCACCACATCCATGCTCTTGTATTCTAGACCTCTTGAAATGAATGCTGACATTTCATTTGCCTTCCTCACCACCAACTTACCCTGTAAGTTAACATTTAAGGTATTCTTCACAAGGACTCCCAAGTCCCTTTGAATCTTAGATTTTTGGATTTTCTCCCCCATTTAGAAAATAGTCTGCACATTTATTTGTACTACCAAAGTGCACGACCATACATTTTCCAACATTGTATTTCATATTTCTTGTCAATTCTCCTAATCTGTTTGTCCTTCTGTAGCCTATCCGTTTCCACAACACTACCTGCTGCTCCACCAGCCTTTGTGACATCTGCAAACTTGGCAACATAGTCATCTATTCCATCATCTAAATAAAAAGAAGCGGTCCCAACACTGAACTCTGCAGAACACCACTAGTCACTGGCAGTCAGCCAGAAAAGTATTCTTTTATTCCCATTCTCAAAGAATCTCGATAGGTTCGTCAGGCAAAATTTTCCCTTAAGAAAACCATACCGACTTTGTCTTATCTTGTCCTGTGTCACCAAGTACTCCATGACTTGGAGTGATATTTGAAGGCTTCGAGTCCTCTGGCACCATGCCAAAGTATAATAATTTTTGAAAGATAATTTGTAATGCCTCCACAATCTCTACTGCTACCTCTTTCAGAACTCCAGGGTGCAGATCATCTGGTCTGGTGACTGATGTCCCCCTCGTTCTTTCAGATTTTTGAGCACCTTCTCCCTTGTGATAGATAGTAACTGCATTCACTTCTCTTCCATAGCAGCCTACTGGCTCACTTCTAGTGTCTTACTCCTTTATTTCATCTGCCTTCTCCTTGTACCTCATTATTATTTCTCTGGCCTTATTTTCCTGTGGTCCTATATCCACTCTAATCTGTCTTTTATTTTTATATACTTGAAAAAGTTTTTATTATCCACTTTGACATTGTTTGCTAGCCTGCTTTCATATTTCATCTTTTCACAACTATTCATTCTTTTAGTTGTTCTCTGTAGGTTTTTAAAAGTTTCTAATTCTCTAGCTTCCCCACTATTTTTGCTTTGTTGTATGCCCTCTCTTTTGCTTTTACATTAGCTTTGACTTCCCTAGTACATTAGTTTTGAGATCCTGCCAAACTAATGACAATTGTGATGACTATATGCAACGTGTTCCCCTACACAAATTTCTGACACCTCCTTTGATTCATACCATAATAGGAGATATAGTATCCACTATCTCTGGTTGGATCTTCTATGTACTCATAGAACATAGAATAGTACAGCACATTACAGGCCGTTCGGCCCACAATATTGTGCCGACCCTCAAACCATGCCTCCCATATAACCCCCACCTTAAATTCCTCCATATACCTGTCTAGTAGTCTCTTAAACTTCACTAGTGTATCTGCCTCCACCACTGACTCAGACAGTGCATTCCACGCACCAACCACTCTCTGAGTGAAAGCCCTTCCTCTAATATCCCCCTTGAACTTCCCTCCCCTTACCTTAAAACCATGTCCTCTTGTACTGAGCAGTGGTGCCCTGGGGAAGAGGCGCTGGCTGTCCACTCCGTATATTCCTCTTAATATCTTGTATACCTCTATCATGTCTCCTCTCATCCTCCTTCTCTCCAAACAGTAAAGCCCTGGCTCCCTTAATCTCTCATCATAATCCATACTCTCTAAACCAGGCAACATCCTGGTAAATCACCCCTGTACCCTTTCCAATGCTTCCACATCCTTCCTATAGTGAGGCGACCAGAACTGGGCACAGTACTCCAAGTGCGGCCTAACTAGAGTTTTATAGAGCTAGATGAAGGCATTGAGAATAACATAAGCAAATTTGCTGAGGATATTAAGCTGGGTGGCAGTGTGACATGTGATGAGGATGTTAGGAGAATTCAGGGTGACTTGGATAGGCTGGGTGAGTGGGCAAATACTTGGCAGATGGCATTTAATGGGAATAAGTGTAAGGTTATCCACTTTGGGAGTAAGAACAGGTAGGCAGATTATTATCTGAACGGTGTAAGAGTTGGGTAAGGGAGAAATACAAAGAGATCTCAGGTCCTTGTTCATCAGTCACTGAAGGTGAATGAGCAAGTGCAGCAGGCAGTGAAGAAGGCTAATGCAATGTTGGCCTTTATTACAAAGGGAATTGAGTACAAGAGCAAGGAAATCCTCTTGCATTTGTACAGATCCCTGGTGAGACCACACCTGGAGTATCATGTACAGTTTTGGTCTCCAGGGTTAAGGAAGGACATCCTGGCTGTAGAGGAAGTGCAGTGTAGATTCACGAGGTTAATTCCTGGGATGTCCGGACTGTCTTATGCAGAGAGGTTAAAGAGACTGGGCTTGTACACGCTGGAATTAAGCAGATTGAGAGGGGATCTGATTGAAACATATAAGATTACTAAGGGATTGGACAAGATAGAGGCAGGAAATATGTTCCAGATGCTGGGAGAGTCCAGTACCAGAGGGCATGGTTTGAGAATAAGGGGTAGGTCATTTAGGACAGAGTTAAGGAAAAACTTCTTCTCCCAGAGAGTTGTGGGGGCCTGGAATGCACTGCCTTGGAAGGTAGTGGAGGCCAATTCTCTGGATGCTTTCAAGAAGGAGCTAGATAGGTATCTTATGGATAGGGGAATCAAGGGATATGGGGACAAGGCAGGAACCGGGTATTGGTAGTAGTTGATCAGCCATGATTTCAAAATGGCGGTGCAGGCTCGAGGGACCGAATGGTCTACTTCTGCACCTATTGTCTATTGTCCTCAGTGAATACTTCTCTTCGGTATTCACCACTGAGAGGGAACTTGATGATGGTGAGGACAATATGAGTGAGGTTGATGTTCTGGAGCATGTTGACATTAAGGGAGAGGAGGTGTTGGAGTTGTTAAAATACATTAGGATGGATAAGTCCCCGGGGCCTGACGGAATATTCCCCAGGCTGCTCCATGAGGCAAGGGAAGAGATTGCTGAGCCTCTGGCTAGGATCATTATGTCCTCGTTGTCCACGGGAATGGTACCAGAGGATTGGAGGGAGGCGAATGTTGTTCAAAAAAGGTAGTAGGGATTGTCCAGGTAATTATAGACCAGTGAACCTTGTGTCTGTGGTGGGAAAGCTGTTGGAAATGATTCTTAGAGATAGGATCTATGGGCATTTAGAGAATCATGGTCTGATCAGGGACAGTCAGCATGGCTTTGTGAAGGGCAGATCGTGTCTAATAAGCCTGATAGAGTTCTTTGAGGAGGTGACCAGGCATATAGATGAGGGTAGTGCAGTGGATGTGATCTACATGGATATTAGTAAGGCATTTGACAAGGTTCCACATGGTAGGCTTATTCAGAAAGTCAGAAGGCATGGGATCCAGGGAAGTTTGGCCAGGTGGATTCAGAACTGGCTTGCCTACAGAAGGCAGAGGGTCGTGGTGGAGGGAGTACATTCAGATTGGAGGGTTGTGACTAGTGGTGTCCCACAAGGATCTGTTCTGGGACCTCTACTTTTTGTGATTTTTTAATTAGCGACATGGATGTGGGAGTAGAATGGTGGTTTGGCAAATTTGCAGACGACACAAAGGTTGGTGGTGTTGCAGACAGTGTAGAGGATTGTTGAAGATTGCGGAGAGACATTGATAGGATGCAGAAGTGGGCTGAGAAGTGGCAGATGGAGTTCAACCTGGAGAAGTGTGAGGTGGTACACTTTGGAAGGACAAACTCCAAGGCAGAGTAAAAAGTGAATGGCAGGATACTAGGTAGTGTGGAGGAGCAGAGGGATCTGGGGGTACATGTCCACAGATCCCTGAAAGTTGCCTCACAGGTAGATAGGGTAGTTTAGAAAGCTTATGGGGTGTTAGCTTTTATAAGTCAAGGGATAGAGTTTAAGAAATGCGATGTAATGATGCAGCTCTATAAAACTCTAGTTAGGCCACACTTGGAGTACTGTGTCCTGTTCTGGTCGCCTCACTATAGGAAGGATGTGGAAGCATTGGAAAGGGTACAGAGGTGATTTACCAGGATGCTGCCTGGTTTAGAAAGTATGGATTATGATGAGAGATTAAGGGAGCTAGGGCTTTACTGTTTGGAGAGAAGAAGGATGAGAGGAGACATGATAGAGGTGTAGAAGATATTAAGAGGAATATACGGAGTGGACAGCCAGTGCCTCTTCCCCAGGGCACCACTGCTCAGTACAAGAGGACATGGCTTTAAGGTAAGCGGAGGGAATTTCAAGGGGGATATTAGAGGAAGGTTTTTCACTCAGAGTGGTTGGTGCATGGAATGCATTGCCTGAGTCAATGGTGGAGGCAGACACACTAGTGAAGTTTAAGAGACTACCAGACAGGTATATGGAGGAATTTAAGGTGAGGGGTTATATGGGAGGCAGGGTTTGAGGGTCGGCACAACATTGTGGGCCAAAGGGCCTGTAATGTGCTATACTATTCTATGTAAAGGGACGTTCTCCAATGGTGAGGTGTGATCTCTGGTCCTAGCCTCCCGTACTATGGGGATCGGTATGACGCCTTCAGTTCGGGGAATGAGAGGAATCTGATGTCAGCAGGAGCCATGTTGTCCCGTGCCACCGGGAAGGGAAAGCGAGAGTACTCACTGAAAATTCACAGACAGCTTCGTGACGCCAGAAACACGTGATGCAGATGGCAAGGGAAGTAAACCAGAACAGACTACAACTCTATCCATGCGTCAACGAAAGCGACGCCTCCGTTCTGGAAAGGCTGTCTGCATTCTGTGCACGGTATGAAACTGTGGTGAACTGCATATACCTGTCTGGACACACCCCTCTGCTGACTGCTCCTGTGGCTCCTCCCACAGACCCCTGTCTAAAGGCGATTGGAGGCACTGCTCCTCACTCAGTCTCCAGGATGTTGTGTGGTGGTCTCTTGCTGCTAATTGAAGCCTATTGTTCGCCTCCCGTCTCCGAGAGTTATTGATGGTGCATCAGAAACAATGAACGATGTGACATCCAGGAAAGTCCCCTCCCCTCAAATGGAGCAGACACCCTGTCTGGCCGCAGCCGAGCTGAGGAGGATCCTGGTCAGAGTAAACCGATGCAACGCTGTGGAGCCAGACAACATTGATTGCATATATGTCCACTCAGATAACAACGTGAACCTGAGCTTAAACTGAAAAGAAAAATCCTCTCCAGGCCCACTCGATCGGACCTTTCAACATTCTCCAAACTCCAGGGAGTACATGTCAAGAGTAATCAAACGCTCCGCATCTGTCAAGACCCTTGCACTCCATGGATTATTGTCACGAACGTCCTCTGGACCCTCTTCAATGCAGGCATATCCTTCTTAGATAAAGAAGAATGGGCTGGCATTGGAGGAGGTTCAGAGGTCACTACATCCAACATGGACAGCACACTTAACTGGGTGACCGGCAGGACGGAAAGGGGGTTAGGCAGCTAGTGCAGAGTTCCCCTGTGCCCGTCCTCCACAACAACAGGTATGTTGTTTTGGATATTGTTAACGGGAGGATGACCTGGCAGACGAAAGCCAAAGCGGTCAGGTCTCAGGACTCACATCACCAGGTTCAGGAAAAGATTGAGTCTGGTACTATGGCTCAAAAGAGAAACATAGAAAACCTACAGCACCATACAGGACCTTCGGCCCACAATACTGTGCCGAACATGTACTTTAGAAATTACCTAAGGTTACCCATAGCTCTCTATTTTTCTAAGTACCATGTACCTATCCAGGGGTCTCTTAAAAGAACCTATTGTATCAGCCTCCACAACCGTCGCCAGTGTCCCGTTCCACGCACTCACCACTGAATAATATATTTACCCCGTTACATCTGTACCTACTTCCAATCACCTTAAAACTGTGCCCTCTCAGGTTAGCCATTTCAGCCCTGGCAATATGCCTCTGACTATCCACACAATCAATGCCTCTCATCATCTTATACACATCTATCTGGTCATCTCTCATTCTCTGTCCCTCCAAGTAGAAAAGGATGAGTTCACTCAACCTATTCTCATAAGGCATGCTCCACAATCCACGTAACATCCTTGTAAATCTCCTATGCATCCTTTCTACGTTTACACATCCTTCCTGTGGTGTGGTGAGGTGAACGGAACTGAGCACAGTACTCCAAGTGGGGTCTCATCAGCATCCTATATAGCTGCAACATTACCTCTCGGCTACTAAACTCAATTCCACACTTGATGAAAGCCAATGCACCATATGCCTTAACCACAGAGTCAACCTGCATAGCAGCTTTGAGTGTCTTATGTACTCTGACTCCAAGATCCCTCTGATCCTCCACACTGCCAAGAGCCTTACCATTAATATTATATTCTGCCATCATATTTGAGCTGGCAAAATTTGGCATCCTATCAATGTCCCACTGTAACCTCTGACAGCCCTCCGCACTATCCACAACACCCCTAACCTTTGTGTCATCAGCAAACTTACTAACCGATCCTTTCACTTCCTCACACAGCTCATTTATAAAAATCCTGAAGAGTAAGGGTCCAACAACAGATTCCTGAGGCACCGCACTGGTGACTGACCCCCCCCCCCCCCCCGTTCAGAATATGACCCGCCTATAACCACTCTTTGCCTTCTGTGGGCAAGCCAATTTGGGATCCAAAAGCAATGTCCCTTTGGATCCTATGCCTCCTTACTTTCTGAATCAGCCTTGTGTGGGGTACCTTATCAAATGCCTTGCTGAAATCCATATACACTACATCTACTGCTCTACCTCATCAATGTGTTTAGTCACATCCTCAAAAAATTCAATCAGGCACGACCTGCCTTTGACAAAGCTATGCTGACTATTCCTAATCATATTATGCCTGTGCAAATGTTCATGAATCCTGCCTCTCAGGATCTTCTCCATCAACTTACCAACTACTGAAGTAAGACTCACTGGTCTATAATATCCAACTACTCTCTTTCTTGAATAAGGGAACAACATTTGCAACCAACCGCTCCTCCGGAACCTCTCCCATTCCCGTTGATGATGCAAAGATCATTGCCAGAGGCTTAGCAATCTCTTCCCTCGCCTCCCACAGTAGCCTGGGGTACATCTCATCCGGGCCTGGTGACTTATCCAACTTGTTGCTTTCCAAAAGTTCCAGCACATCTTCCATAATGTCTACATGCTCAAGCTTTTCAGTCTGCTGTAGGTCATCCCTACAATCGCCAAGATCCTTTTCCATGTGAATACTGAAGCAAAGTATTCATTAAGTACCTCTGCTATTTCCTCCGGTTCCATACACACTTTTCCATCATCACACTTAATTGGTCCTAATCACTCACATCTTATCCTCTTGCTCTTCACATACTTGTAGAATCCTGCTCGCCTAAACCTCCTCTTGGCCCCTTCTGGCTCTACTAATTTCATTATTAAACTCTTTCCTGTTAGCCTTATAATCTTCCAGATCTCCATTACTAACTAGTTTTTTGAACCTTTCGTAAGCTTTTCTGTTCTACTTGACTAGATTTTCAACGGCCTTTGTACACCACGGTTCCTGTACCCCACCATCCTTTCCCTGTCTCTTTGGAACGTACCTATGCAGAACGCCACGCAAATATCCCCTGAACATTTGCCACATTCCTGCTATATATTTCCCTGAGAACATCTGTTCCCAGTTTATACTTGCAAGATGCTCCCTGATAGCTTCATACTTCCCCTTACTACAATTAAACTTTTCCCTAACCTGTCTGTTCCTATCCCTCTCCAATGCTATGGTAAAGGAGATGGAATTGTGATCACTATCTCCAAAATGCTCTTCCACTGAGAAACCTGACACCTCACCAGGTTCATTTCCCAATACCAGATCACGTGCACCCTCTCCCCTTGTAGGCTTTATCAACATATTGTGTCAAGAAACCTTTCTGAACACATCTAACAAACTCCACCCCATCTAAACCCCTTGCTCTAGGGAGATGCCAGTCGATATTTCAGAAATTAAAATCTAACACCACGACAATCCTGTTATTATTGCACCTTTCCAGAATCTGTCTCCGTATCTGCTCCTTGATGTTCTTGGTATTATTGGGTGGTCTATAAAAAGCACCCAGCAGATTTATTGACTCCTTGTTCTTAACTTCGACCCACAGAGACTCAGTAGATAATTCTTCAATAACTTCCTCCGTTTCTTCAGCCATGACACTATCTCTGATCAGCAGTGCCACGCCCCCACCCCTTCTGCCTCCCTCCCTGTCCATTCTGAAACAGCTAAAGGCTGGCACTCTTGTAAACATTCTTGCCCTTGGGCCACGCAAGTCTCTGCAATGGCCACAACATCATAGCTCCAAGTACTGATCCACACTCTAAGCTCATCCACTTTGTTTATGATACTCCTTGCATCTAAGCGTATCCGTTCTCTATCACCTGCTTATCCTCCGTCTTACATTGTTTCCACGCTTTCTCTTTGTGAGCCAACAGCCCCATCCTCCGTCTCTTCAGTTTGGTTCTCACCCTCAGGATTTCTAGTTTCAACTCCCCCCAAAAGCCTTAGCAAACCTCCCTGACACGATATTGGTCCCCCCCAGATTCCCGTGCAACCTGTCCTTTTTTGTACAGGTCACCCTACCCCAAAAGAGGTCCCAAATGATCCAGAAATCTGAATACCTGCTCCAATCCCTCAGCCACGCATTTATCCTCCACCTCATTCTATTCCTATACCCGTGCCACATGCTAATGAGGCCAAAAGAAAGGGAAATTATACCGCTTAACACCTTGCTCTAGAGACAACGCAAGAGAGAGGGCTTCAGATATGGACTATTGGTCTCTTTTCCGGTGAAGGTAGGATCTGTTTTAGAAGGCACGGGATATCTTTATTTGCGCTGGCAATATCGGAACACAACAGCAGAGGAAAGACAGGCTCTGATGTAAAGATAGCAACGAGTTTATTCACAGTAATTCCAAAAGAAGATAGCTGCCGCGGCCGAGCGACACCGTGAGGCGCAACATTCTCAAAATTAGAATGCCGTGATTAGCGCTGAATGGGCATCTGCGTAAATGATACCATCGAACCACAGAACATTGTAGGCCCTTCAGCCCTCCATGTTGTGCCGACCCATATGATCCTTAAAAAAAAGTACTAAACCCACACTACCCCATAACCCTCCATTTTTCTTTCATCCGTGTGCCTGTCCAAGAGGCTGTTAAATACACCTAATGTTTTAGCCTCCACCACTATCCCTGGCAAGTCATTTCAGGGACTCACTACCCTCCGTGTAAAAATAAACTTATCCCTGATGTCTCCCCTAAACTTCTCGCCCTTAATTTTGTACATATGCCCTCTGGTGTTTGCTATTGGTGCCCTGGGAAACAGGTACTGACTATCCACCCTATCTATCCTCTCATAATCTTGTAGACCTCTATCAAGTCCCCTCTCATTCTTCTACGCTCCAAAGAGAAAAGTCCCAGCTCTGCTAACCTTGCTTCATATGATTTGTTCTCCAAACCAGGCAACATCCTGGTAAATCTCCTCTGCACCCTCTCCATAGCTTCCACATCCTTCCTATAATGAGGTGACCAGAATTGAACACAATACTCTAAGTGCTGTCTCACCAGAGATTTGTAGAGTTGCAACATGACCTCTCTACTCTTGAACTCAATCCCTCTGTTAATGAAGCCTAGCATCCCATACGCCTTCCTAACTACCCTATCAACCTGTACAGCGACCTTGAGGGATGTATGGATTTGAACCCCTATGTCACTCTGTTCATTCACACTCTTAAGTAACCAACCATTAATCCTGTACTCAGTCTTCAGGTTTGTCCTTCTAAAATGCATTGCCTCACACTTATCCTGATTGTATCCAGATAAAAGGAACACGGTATCCTCAACCCTACCAAAATCTTATACAGAAGGTTAGGAAACCGCATTAGAAAGAGGAAGTTGCTCGAGAAAAACACAAGGAACTTTAAACGATTAATGACTGTTGTCAATCAACAATTAAACAATAACATCTGGGAGTCTAACATACTGGCGCCTGGCACAGACAGGAAGAGCTCATTCCACGGTTCCACTCCTAACTCCCGCTCACTTCCACAGCCTCCAGGCACATCTTCCCACTTTTATCTCTAATCGGTCCTACCTTCACTCCTGTCATCCTTTTGTTCTTCACATAATTGAAGAATGCCTTGGGGTTTTCCTTTACCCTACTCGCCAAGGCCTTCTCATGCCTGCTTCTTGCTCTTGTCAGCCCCTTCTTAAGCTCCTTTCTTGCTACCCTATATTCCTCAATAGACCCATCTGATCCTTGCTTCCTAAACCTCATGTATGCTGCCTTCTTCCACCTGACTAGATTTTCCACTTCACTTGTCACCCATGGTTCCTTCACCCTACCATTCTTTATCTTCTGCACTGGGACAAATTTATCCCTAACATCCTGCAAGATATCACTAAACATCGACCACATGTCCATAGTACATTTCCCTGCAAAATCTTCATCCCAATTCACAAGTGCAAGTTCTAGCCTTATTGCCTCAGAATTTGCCCTTCCCCAATTAAAAATTTCCCTGTCCTCTGTGATTCTGTCCTTTTCCATGATAATGCTAAAGGTCAGGGAGCGGTGATCACTGTCCCCCAGATGCTCACCCACTGATAGATCTGTGACCTGACCTGGTTTGTTACCCCAGGTAACGAACCCTTTAGAACAAAGATGAGGAGGAACTTCTTGAACTAGAGTGGAGTGAATCTGTGAGATACATTTCCACAAAGCCTGTGAAGGCAAAGTTGTTGACAATATTTAAAGTGGCGGTTGATATTTTCTTAATTAGTAACGGTGTCAAATATTATGATGGGAAAAGTTCAACGCTAAAAGTGCTTTTTTTTCGAAAGTACAGAAGTGTCACCATTCACAACCTTGAGATTCATTTGCTTGCTGGCATTCATAGCAAATACAAAGAAACCTATTAGAATCGAAGAAAATTTGCACACAAAGACGGACAAGTAGCCAACGTGCAAATGACAACAAATTATGCAAGTACAAAAATGTATAATAATAATAATAATAATAATAATTAAAAACACGAGTGCAACATCCTTGGTAACGAGTCTATATGTGGTGGACTATGTTCAGTCCTGATACGAGTGAAGGGTAATAACTGTTCCTGAACCTGGTGGTGTGAGTCCTGAGGCTCCCGTACCTCCTTCCTGGTGGCAGCAGCGAGAAGAGAGCCTGCCCTGCGTGCCGTTTCCCTGCGACAGCGCTCTTTGCAGATATGTTCAATGGAGGCAGGAGAATAGTGTTGAGAGAAAGAGAGAGGTGTCAGGGAGGTGGATCACCTTTGGTGTGAAGAGCTATCGTATCTTCTCATGTAGGTCCTCTGCCTTTGTTCAGCTCTGCCCTAAGGCTCAAAATACGATGTTTGTATACGACAGTGGTCACACACAGGACAACAGGCCGGCCAAATCAGGCGAGTAAAGCCGTTAGGTTTTATTTTGAAGCCTCCGTGACTTTGGGCCTGCCTACCCAAAACACGTGAAGACTGGATTCGGTGGACTGCGCGAAGGACAAAAGGGCAGGACGGTGTTTCCTAGCCTGCGTTGTGGAGCACGAAGAGCACGGCAGGGCACATCCATCGTTCTGGTCATGCACTGCATGCTGACTTCTGTCCAGTCGTCTTGCCACTAGATTCAGATATACCAGGATGAAAGAGTCTGGCCCGCACAACTCGCTCACATTTTAAAAACACGTCACGACATTCAATAAAGGATGGCAGTGGCCTTTGTCGCTCGCGATAAGACACCATGCAATGGTGGAGCAGCTTTAATTTTCCTCCTGTGTCACGTAGTTTTATAACAGATTCAGATTGAAATAAATAAAGCATTTTAGCAAACCTGCTGATAAATTATTAACATTAATCTTTTGAAAACACAATTGAAAAATAATTTCTAAATAGCTTTGTTATTGTGGATGTGAGTGTGGGTAAAGAGCTGTGTGGTGGGGGGGCGCGGGTGGGGGTGAGTATTTATACGTGTACAGTATAGGTGTGTGTGTACATGGGTCCCATCCTCTCCAAGGAGTCATTTAACCATGACCTACCGATGGAAATTCTTGTTGCTAGGGACTAACATTGCACAGGATGGCAGAGCCACACAGTCCAGCAATGAACGGTCAGCTCATCGAGCCATCGACGGTGAGACCGGGAACAAAGACTCCTGCGCCATGACCAAAGTCGAGAGGGACCCTTGGTGGAGCCTCGATTTGCAGCAGAAACATCAGGTCTGGTCCGTCCGAATCACCAATACAGAGGGGGACCCCAAAGAGGGAATAGAGGGCGCCGAAATCCACATCAGCGACTCCTTCCTCAACTTTGGCAACGAAAACCTAAGGTGAGTGGATGGTGATGGAGTCCCTGCAGAGACTCGCAGTCCTTCCGGTTCACTTCCCAGATGGTATTACAGAAACATAGAAAACCTACAGCACAATACAGGCCATTCTGCCGACAAAGTTTTCCCAGATATGTCCTTACCTGAGAACTACCTGAACTAACCCATAGCACTCTATTTTTCTAAGCTCCATGTATCATATAACCATTTCAGCACAGAAGCAGGCCATCTGGGCCCTTCTAGTCCTTGATGAATGCTTACTCTCACCTAGTCCCACTGGCCTGCACTCGGCCCATAACCCTCCATTCCTTTCCTGTCCATATACCTATACAATTTTACTTTAAGTGGCAATACCGAACCTGCTTCTACCACTTCTACTGGAAGCTCGTTCCACACAGCTACCACTCTCTGAGTAAAGAAATTCCCCCTCGTGTTACCCTTAAAATTTTGCCCCCTAATTCTCAACTCATATTCTCTTGTTTGAATCTCCCCTACTCTCAATGGAAAAAGCCTATCCACATCAACTCTATCTATCCCCCTCATAATTTTAAATCCTCTATCAAGTCCCCCCCCCCACCCAACCTTCTATACTCCAAAGAATAAAGGCCTAACTTGTTCAATCTTTCCCAGTAATGTAAGTGCTGAAACCCAGGTAACATTTTAGTAAATCTTTTCTGTACTCTCTCTATTTTGATGCCATCTTTTCTATATTGGGTGACCAGAACTATACACAATACTCCAAATTCGGCCTTACCAATGCCTTGTAAAATTTTAACATTACATCCCAACTCCTATACTCAATGCTCTGATTTACGAAGGCCAAAGTACCAAAAGCTTTCTTCACCATCCTATCCACATGAGATTCCACTTGAGGCAACTATACACCATTATTCCTAGATCACTCTGTTCTACTGCATTCCTTAATGCCCTACCATTTACTATGTATGTCCTATTTGGATTATTCCTACCAAAATGTAGCACCTCACACTTATCAGCATTAAACTCCATCTGCCATCACTCAGCCCACTCTTCTAACTGGCCTAAATCTCTCTGCAAACTTTGAAAACCTTCTTCATTATCCACAACACCTCCTACCTTAGTATCATCTGCATACTTACCAATACAATTTACCACCACATCATCCAGATCATTAATGTATATGACAAACAACATTGGACCCAGTACAGATCCCTGAGGTACACCACTAGTCACCAGCCTCCAACCTGACAAACAGTTATCCACCACTACTCTCTGGCATCTCCCATTCAGCCACTGTTGAATCCATTTTACTACTTCAATATTAATACCTAATGATTGAACCCTCCTAACTAACCTTCCATGCAGAATCTTGTCAAAGGCCTTACTGAAGTCCATATAGACAACATCCACTACTTTACCCTTGTCAACTTTCCTCGTAACCCTCACTATCCTTTTGCTATTAATATAACTGTAGAAACCCTTCAGATTTATTTTCACCTTACTTGCCAGTACAACCTCGTATCTTCTTTTAGCTTTTCTAATTTCTTTCTTAAGATTCTTTTTAAATTCTTTATATTCCTCGAGCACCTCATTTACTCCATACTGCCTATATTTATTATAGATCTCCCTCTTTTTCTGAGCCAAGTATCCAATATCCCTTCAAAACCATGGCTCTTTCAAACTTTTAACTTCTCCTTTCAATCTAACAGGAACATAAAGATTCTGTACCCTGAAAATTTCACATTTAACTGACCTCCATTTCTCTATTACATCCTTCCCATAAAACAAATTGTCCCAATTCACTCCTTCTAAATCCTTTCACATCTCCTCAAAGTTAGCCTTTCTCCAATCAAAAATCTCAACCCTGGGTCCAGTCCTATCCTTCTCCATAATTGTATTGAAACTAATGGCATTGTGATCACTGGACCCAAAGTGCTGCCCAACACATACCTTCGGCATTTCATTCCCTAACAGAAGATCTGAGGGCCCTAGGTGAAATAGTATTGAAATACATGGTGTAGAGTGACAGAGAGTCATAGCATAATAAACCAAGGAACAGTGCCTTCAGCCCAACTGGTTCATGCCAACCAAGTTAGTCCAATTTGCTGACAATCCCCCAGATCCCTCCAACCCTGCTGTCCATGTACTTATCCAACTGTCCTGTAAACTTACAGAGTCATAGAATAGCACAGCACCTATTTTAAATGCTCTTATTCCATCTGCCTCGAGCACTTTCTCAGAAATCTCATTCCAGTTACGCAACACGCACAGTGAGTGCAGAAAGACATAATAAACTTTTTTATTGTGGACAGGAATGTGATTTCAGCCTGCTACAAGTCGCAGCGTGTGTGGGGATGGGACCAGCTGGTTTCTTTGTAAAATTGAGAACTACACAATTAGGGTCCAGTCCTATCCTTCTCCATAATTATATTGAAACTAATGGCCTTGTGATCACTGGACCCAAAGTGCTCCCCAACACATACCTCTGTCACCTGACCTATTTCATTCCCTAATAGAAGATCCAACACTGTCCCTTCTCTAGTTGCTACCTCTATGTATTGCTGCAAAAAAAACTATCCTGCACACATTTTACAAACTCCAAACTATCCATCCCTTTTACAGTATGGGCTTCCCAGTCTATGTGTGGAAAATTAAAATTTCCCACAATCACAACCCTGTGCTTACTACAAATGTCTACTATCTCCTTGCAAATTTGCTCCTCCAATTCTCGCTCCCCATTAGGTAGTCTATAATACACCCCTATAAGTGTTACACTTTTCCCATTCCTCAATTCCACCCAAATAGTCTCCCTAGACAAGCCCTCTAATCTATCCTGCCAGAGCACCACTTTAATACTTCCTCTGTCAAGCAATACAACACCTCCCCCTATTGTCCCTCCGATTCTACCACACCTGAAGCAATGAAATCCATGAATATTTAGTTGCCAATCACACTCCTCCTGCAACCATGTTCCACTAATAGCTACAACATCATATTTCCAGGTATCAATCCACGCTCTAAGCTCATTCACCTTTCTTACAGTGCTCCTAGCATTAAAATAAATGCATTTGAGAAATTCTCCACCTCTTCCTCTGTTTATCTCTAATAGCACAAAGAACTTTACTGTCTTCTTTTTCTTCCTTCTCCCATACATCTGTTCCTACACTCTAGTTCCACTCCCCCCCCCCCCCGCCTGATATCTAGTTAAATCCACTGGAGCCTCTCTAGCAAACCTACCTGCAAGAATACTTGTCCCCCTCCAGTTCAGATGTAAACCGTCCGGCCGGAACAGGTCTCACGTTCCCTGGAAAACTGCCCAATTATCTATAAATCTGAAGCTCTCCCTTCTGCACCATGTCTTCAGCCACGTGTTGATCTGCGCTATCTTACTATTTCTAAACCTACCTGCACGTGGCACTGGTAGCAATCCTGAGATTGCTATCCTGGAAGTCCTGTTCTTTAACTTGGCACCTAGCATCCTAAACTCACCTATCAGGACCTCCTCACTCTTCCTACCCACGTTATTGGTCCCTACATGGACCACGACATCCGGCTGCTCACCCTCCCTCTTGAGAATACTGAGAACTCGATCTGAGATATCTCGGACCCTAGCACCAGCGAGGCAACAGACCATCCGGGATTCACGATCTCTTCCACAGAACCTCCTATCTGCCCCTTAACTATTGAATCCCCTATCACTACTGCTCTCCTCTTTTCCCTCCTTCCCTTCTGAGCTGAGGGTCTGGTCTCGGTGCCAGAGACGCAACCTCTGCAACTTGTCCCTGGTAGGTCGTCCCCACCAACAGTATCCAAAATGGCTGATGGGAACGGCCACAGGGGAGCTCAGCTCTTCCTGTCTGTTCCTCTTCCCTCTCCTGACAGTCACCCAACTACCTGTCTCCTGAATCCTAGGGTGAGTATCTCCCTGAAACTCCTGTTTATTTCTGCCTCTGCCTCCCGAATGATCCGAAGTTCATCCAGCTCCAGCTCCCTAACACGGTTTGTCAGGAGCTGCAGCTGGATGCACCTTTTGCAGGTGTAGTCATCAGGGACAACAGTGCTCGCCCTGACTTCCCACATACTGCAAACGGAGCATTCAACTGCCCTAACTGCCACCTCCATTACCTCCTCTTCAGCTAATCAGATTAATTAAAGGAGCTTACCCGGCCTTGCCTCACTTGGAGTGAATCTCGTCCTCAACCTCTGCTCACTTTTAAAATTCCCTCACTGATCTCAGAGGCTGACTTTCACACGCTTGTGCAGTTGTGCCCCGTTTAAAGCTTGCCTCTGCCTGTTCTCGCCGAAGCCTGATTGAGCCAAAACCATCCCACTCTGCCTCAGTCCACTCCGACGATGGCCGCTGGATGTGGTGGTCTTTCTTTTAAAACTTTGGCGCACTACGTCACATGCCTGTGCAGTCTAGCCTCTTTGCCCCGATCAGTTAGAAAAAAAGATTCTCTCTGAGATTCTTTTACCTCTTCCCTCACCGCCTCTTGCTGCAATTTAAAATCCATCTAGGGGTCTCTTAAAAGATTATCATTTCCGCCTCCAACACCACCGCCGGCAGCCTATTCCATGCACTTCCCACACTCTGCGTAAAAATACATACCCCTGACGTCTCCTCTGTACCTACTTCCAAGCGCCTTAAAACTATTCCCTCTCGTGCTAGCCATTTCAGCCCTGGGAAAAAGCCTCCACACGATCAATACCTCTCATTATCTTGTACACCTCTATCAGGTCACCTCTTATCCTCAGTTGCTCCAAGGAGAAAATGCCAAGTTCAATAAACCACAAAGGGTGGGGGTGTTGTGGATAGTGTGGAGGGCTGTCAGAGGTTACAGCAAGACATTGATAGGATGCAAAACTGGGCTGAGAAGTGGCAGATGCAGTTTAACCCAGATAAGTGGATTTAGTGAAGGAAGTCTGAGAATCAGAATGGGAGTGCTGCGGAGCTATTTTGATTTTTTCTTCTCATCAGAATTAAGAAATGCAGGACTGCATGGGTGTGTGACGCTGGGCAGTGAAGTGCAGAAGATTTAAAAGGAACACTGCCTTATACAGCGGGCAGCTGAGTGAGTCGGGAGCAGAGTGAAGGCTTAGGGACTTACGCTCAATGGGCTTAGGCGGAAATGGGTGATGCAAGATAGGTTTAGTTTTCAATTATTCCCATTATTTGAGAAAAGGGGGAATTATGAGTGTGAGGGCAGCTTGTTGTTCTTGGTGTCAGATGTGGGATGTCCTGGAATCTTATAGCCTCCCGGACGACCGTATCTGTGCCGGGTGCACCAAGCTGCAGCTCCTAAGGGACTGTGTTAGGGAACTGGAGCTGCAACTCGATGACCTTCGTCTGGTCAGGGACAGTGAGTTGATAGAGAGGAGTTACAGGCAGGTGGTCACACCGGGGTCACGGGAGGCAGACAAGTGAGTCACAGTCAGGAGAGGGAAGGGGAAGAGTCAGGTACGAGAGAGTACTCCAGTGGCTGTACCCCTTGACAATAAGTACTCCTGTTTGAGTACTGTTGGGGGGACAGCCTACCTGGGGGAAGCAACAGTGGCCGTGCCTCTGGCACAGAGTCTGACCCTGTAGCTCCAAAGGGTAGGGAAAGGAAGAGGAAGGTAGTAGTTAGTAGTATTGGGGACTTGATAGTTAGGGGTCAGATAGGCGATTCTGTGGATGCAGTCAGGAGACCCGGATGGTAGTTTGCCCCCCTGCTGCCAGGGTCTCGGATGTTTCTGATCACGTCCAAGATATCTTGAAGTGGGAGGGTGAGGATCCCGAGGTTGTGGTACATATAGGTACCAATGACATAGGTAGGAAAAGGGAAGAGGTCCTGAAAGGAGAATATAGGGAGTTAGGAAGGCAGTTCAGAAGAAGGACCACAAAGGTAGTAATCTTGGGATTACTGCCTGTGCCACGCGACAATGAGAGTAGGAATAGAATGAGGTGGAGAATAAATGTGTGGCTGAGCGATTGGAGCAGGGGGCAGGGATTCAAGTTTCTGGATCATTAGGACCTTTTTTGGGGCAGGTGTGACCTGTACAAAAAAGACGGGTTGCACTTGAATCCTAGGGGGACCAATATCCTGGTAGGGAGATTTGCGAAGGCTACTGGGGAGACTTCAAACGAGAATGGTTGGGGGTGGGAATCAAATTGACGAGACAGAGAGTGGAGGTTAGTTCACAAATAGATAAAGATAGGCAGGTGATAGAAAAGGGGAGTGCTCAGACCAAAGGTGTAGGGGAAAAGGAAGAAAAAGACAGTAAAGTTATTTGCACCGTCAGGGATAAACAGAGAGTAAGAGGTGGAGAATTTCTTAAACGTATTTAAAGGTGGATGAGTTTAGAGCATGAATTGATACCTGGAAATATGATGTTGTAGCTATTAGTGAAATATGGTTGCAGGAGGGGTGTGATTGGCAACTAAATATTCCTGGATTTCGTTGTTTCAGGTGTGATAGAATCGGAGGGACAAGGGTGGATGTGTTGTATTGCTTGACAGAGAAATTATTACAGCGGTGCTTTGGCAGGATAGATTAGAGGGCTCGACTATGGAGGCTATTTGGGTGGAATTGATGAATGGGAAAGGTGTAGTAACACTTATAGGGGTGTATTATAGACCACTAAATGGGGAGCAAGAATTTGAGGAGCAAATTTGTAAGGAGATAGCAGTTATTTGTAGTAAGCACAGGGTTGTGATTGTGGGAGATTTTAATTTTCCACACATAGACTGGGAAGCCCATTCTGTAAAAGGGCTGTATGGTTTGGAGTTTGTAAAATGTGTACAGGGTAGTTTTTTTGCAGCAATACATAAAGGTTCCAACTGGAGAAGGGGCAGTGTTGGATCTCCTCTTAGGGAATAAGAGGTCAGGTGACGGAGGTATGTGTTGGGGAGCACTTCAGGTCCAGTGATCACAAAGCCATTAGTTTCAATATAATTATGGAGAAGGGTAGGACTGGATCCAGGGTTGAGATTTTTGATTGGAAAAGGGCTAACTTTGAGGAGATGTGAAAGAATTTAGAAGGAGTGGATTGGGACAATTTGTTTTATGGGAAGGATGTGATAGGAAAATGGAGGTCATTTAAAGGTGAAATTTTGAGGGTACAGAATCTTTATGTTCCTGTTAGGTTGAAAGGAAAGGTTCAAAGTTTGAGAGAACCATGGTTTTCAAGGGATATTGGAAACTTGGTTCAGAAAAAGATATCTACAATAAATCAGTGCTGGGTCCATTGTTATTTGTCATCTATATCAATGAGCTGGATGATAATGTGGCAAATTGGATCAGCAAATTCACTGATGATACAAAGACTGGAGGTGTAGTGGACAGTGAGGAAGTTTTCAAAGCATGCAGATGGATTTGGACCAGTTGGAGAAATGGGCTGAAAAATTGCAGACGGAGTTTAATGTGGACAAGTGTGAGGTATTGCACTTCGGAAGATCAAACCAAGGTAGGAACATACAAGGTAGAACACTGAGGAGTGCAGTAGAACAGAGGGATCTGGGAGTACAGATACATAATTCCCTACAAGTGGCGTCATAGGTGGATAGGGTTGTAAAGAGAGCTTTTGGTACATTGGCCTTTATAAATCAAAGTATTGAGTATAAGAGTTGGAATTTAGGAGAGAGGTTTTATAAGACATTGGTGAGACCGAGTTTGAAGTATCGTGTGCAGTTTTGGTCACCTAATTACAGGAAGGATATTAATAAGGTTGAAAGAGTGCAGAGAAGATTTACAAAGATGTTGCTGGGACTTGAGAAACTGAGTTACAGAGAAAGGTTGAATAGGTTAGGACTTTATTCCCCGAAGCGTAGAAGAATGAGAAGAGATTTGATAGAGGTGTATAAAATTATGATGGGTATAGATGGAGTGAATGCAAGCAGGCTTTTTCCACTGAGGTTAGGGGAGGAAAAAACCAGAGGACAAGGGGGAGGGGTAAAAGTTTAAAGGGAATATTGGGGGGGCTTCTTCACGCAGAGTGGTGGGAGTGTGGAATGAGATGCCAGATGAAGTGCTGAATGCGGGCTCACTTTCAACATTTAAGAAAAACTTTGACAGGTATATGGATGAGAAAGGTTTGAAGCAATATGGACTGGGTGTAGGTCAGTGGGACTAGGCAGAAAATGGTTCGGCACAGCCAAGAAGGGCCAAAAGGCCTGTTTCTGTGCTTTAATATTCTATGGTTCTATGGTTCTAAATATAGGTAGCATGAAGTAAATGAGGTGTTTGAGGAATATAAAGAATGTAAAAAGAATCTTAAGAAAGAAATTAGAAAAGCTAAAAGAAGATGAGGTTGCTTTGGCAAGTAAGGTGAAAATAAATCCAAAGGGTTTCTACAGTTATATTAATAGCAAAAGGATAGTGAGGGATAAAATTGGTCCCTTAGAGAATCAAAGTGGACAACTGTGTGCAGAGCCAAAAGAGATGGGGGAGATTTTGAACAATTTCTTCTCTTTGGTATTCACTAAGGACAAGGATATTGAAATGTGTAAGGTAAGGGAAACAAGTAGGGTAGTTATGGAAACTATGATGATTAAAGAGGAGGAAGTACTGGAGCTTTTAGAGAATATAAAAATGGATAAAGTCTCTGAGTCCTGACAGGATATTCCAAAGGACCTTGAGGGAAGTTAGTATAGAAATAGCAGGGGCCCTGACAGAAATATTTCAAATGTCATTAGAAACGGGGATGGTGCCAGAGGATTGGCATATTGGTCAGGTGGTTCCATTGTTTAAAAGGGGTTCTAAGAGTAAACCTAGCAAAGATCGGCTTTTAAGTTTGACGTCAATGGTGGGTAAGTCAATGGAAAGTATTCTTAGAGATGGTATATATAATTATCTGGATAAACAGGGTCTGATTAGGAACAGTAAACATGGATTTGTGCGTGGAAGGTCATGCTTGACAAACCTGACTGAATTTTCTGAAGCGGTTACTAGAAAAGTTGATGAGGGTAAATTAGTGGATGTTGTCTGTATGGAGTTCAGTAAGGCCTTTGACAAAGTTCCACATGGAAGGTTAGTTAGGAAGGTTCAATCATTAGGTATTAATATTGAAGTAGTAAAATGGATTCAACAGTGGCTGGATGGGAGATGCCAGAGAGTAGTGGTGGATAACTGCTTGTCAGTTTGGAGACTGGTGACGAGTGGTGTCCCTTAGGGATCTGTACTGGGTCCAATGTTGTTTGTCATATACGTTAACGATCTGGATGATGGGGTGGTAAATTGGATTAGTAAATATGCAGATAATACTAAGATAAGTGGCATTGTGGATAATGAAGTAGGTTTTCAAAGCTTGCAGAGAGATTTAGGCCAGTTAGAAGAGTGGGCTGAGCAATGGCAGATGGAGTTTAATGCTGATAAGTGTGAGGTGCTACATTTTGGTAGGACTAATCAAAACAGGCCATACATGGTAAATGGTAGGGCATTGGAGAATGCAGTAGAACAGAGTGATCTAGGAATAATGATGCATAGTTCCTTTAAGGTGGAATCTCATGTGGATAGGGTGGTGAAGAAAGCTTTTGGTATGCTGGCCTTTATAAATCGGAGCATTGAGTAATAGGAGTTGGGATGTCATGTTAAAATTGTACAAGGCACTGGTGAGGCCAAATTTGGAGTATTGTGTATAGTTCTGGTTACCGAATTATAGGAAAGATGTCAACAAATCAGACAGAGTACAGAGGGGATTTACTAGAATGTTACCTGGGTTTCAGCACCTAAATTACAGAGAAGGGTTGAACAAGTTAGGTCTTTATTCTTTGGAGTGTAGAAGGTTGAGGGGGGACTTGATAGAGGTATTTAAAATTATGAGGGGGATAGATAGAGTTGACGTGGAAAGGCTTTTTCCATTGAGCATAGGAGAGATTCAAACAAGAGGACATGAGTTGAGAGTTAGGAGTCAAAGTTTATGGGTAATACGAGGGGAACTGCTTTACTCAGACAGTGGTTGCTGTGTGGAATGAGCTTCCAGTCGAAGTGGTAGAGGCAGGTTCGATATTGTCATTTAAAAAAAAAAATTGGATAGGTATATGGACAGGAAAGGAATAGAGGATTATGGGCTGAGTGCAGGTCGGTGGGACTAGGTGAGAGTAAGCGTTCGGCACAGACTAGAAGGGCTGAGATGGCCTGTTTCCATGCTGAATTGTTATATAGTTATGAGTGTGAGTTTGTTCAATTTGATAGGTCAAATATGATAGCAGAATATAGCATTAATGGCAAGACTCTTCGGAGTGTAGAGGATCAGAGGAATCTTGGGGTCCGAATCCTTAGGATACTCAAAGCTACTACACAGGTCGTCTCTGTGGTTAAGGCAGCATATGTTGCATTGGCCTTCATCAACCATGTGATTGAGTTTAGGAGCCCAGAGGTAATGTTGCAGCTATATAAGGACCCTGGTCAGACCCCACTTGGAGTACTGTGCTCAGTTCTGGTCACCTCACTACAGGAAGGATGTGGAAACCACAGAAAGGGTGCAGAGGAGATTTACAAGGATGTTGCCTGGATTGGGGAGCATGCCTTATGGGAATAGATTGAGTGAACTGGGCCTTTTCTCTTTGGAGTGACGGAGGATGAGAGGTGACCTGATAGAGATGTATAAAATGAAGAGACGCATTGATCATGTGGATAGTCAGAGGCTTTTTCCCAGGGCTGAAATGGCCAACATAAGAGGGCACAGTTTTATGGTGCTGGGGAGTAAGTACAGAGGGGATGTCAGTGTTAATTTTTTTTAAGCCGAGAGCGGTGAGTGCATGGAACGGGCTGCCAGCGAATGTGGTGGAGGCGGATATGACAGGGTCTTTTAAGAGATTTTTGGATAGGTACATGGAGCTTTGAAAATAGAAGTCTATGGTAACCTCAGGTAATATCTAAATTAAGGACATGTTCAGCGCAGCATTGTGGGCCAAAGGGCCTGTATTGTGCTGCCAGTTTTCTATGTCTCTATGAAAGTTCAGCTGGAGGAACTTACAGACGAGCTGTATCTGAGGGAAGGAAATAAAGTGTCAATGTTCTGGATTGAAACCCTGCAGCCGTACTGAAATTGCAGACTGAAGATGTCAGTACTGTACAGGGTTTTGACCTGAAAGGTTGTAGCGCTGCTGGACAGGGTTCGTGGCTACTCTCCTTACCCAGACTCACAAACCTTTCCTTGCAGGTGCGCCACCATACAGTCAATCCGCCTTGGAGGAGTGGAGACCTTTGACTGTGGCGGCAAGCAAGGTCGATACATCAACATCGTGCGTCCCGGGGACAAGCAGCACCTGACTCTGTGTGAGGTGGAGGTGTTCGCCCAGCCACTGTTTATTATCCAGCCATGTTAAAGCTGTTTGCCAGCCCAGTGCAGCTCCAAGCGGGCGCCATCTGAGCCCGAGCTTGTGCCAGCCCAGAAACGAACGTCAAGCATTCACTGACCTACTCAGCCATTGTGGGAGCTGTTACCTTGTGCACCACCTTATCAAATATCTTCTGAAATTGAAAGTGATTTGTCTCCCCTCTGACTTCTCGAAGAACTATCAAATTTGTCAAGTGTAACTTACCAAGTGCTTAATTATATTAAACTTCTGCGCCCTCCTCTCTTGAATAAGCATGTAACATGTGCAGTTTCCAATCCGCTGGGACTTTCTTGAATTGTGGTGAATTTTGAAGAACTTATTTCATTGGTTCCGTACTCTCTTCCTTAAAATCCTACACATACAAGTCCTGTCAACTTGTCTGCCTTTAGGCATGGAGTCATAGAGCCTGAGCCCACTTGGTCATGCCAAACTGTTATCTTGCCTTGCCCCATCAACTGCACCGAGCTCATAGCCCTCCATATCCCTCCCATTCATGTACTTGTCCAAACCTCTCTTGAATGTTGCAATTGAACCAATATCCACCACTTCTACTGGCAGCTCATTCTACACATTCACCACACTCTGATTATATGAGTTCACCCTTGTATACCCCTAAAATATTTCACTCTTCACCCTCCTCTAGCTCTAGTCTCACCCAATCTCAGTGGAAAGAGCCTGCCTGCATTAACACTATCTATACCCATAATTGTGTTATCAGTGTTCCAATAAGCTTGGAGCATGGATCAGCCCGTGGAACAATGACATTGCAGCCACTAGTGAGACTTGGTTGCACCAGGGTTCCTATGTTATCGACGTAAGAGAGGAAAGCATTAAAAGGGAGGAGGTGGGATGGCATTCCTACTCAGGGAAAACACCACCATAGTGCTCAGAGAGGGCAAACAGGAGAGCTTGCCTACTGAGGCTAAATCGGGGGAATTGAGGAATAAGAAATGGATGATTACATTCCTGGGATCATATTACACACTGTCAAGTAATTACTGGGGTTTTGAGAATCAAATTTGTAGAGATCACCAACAATTCCCATGATTGTTTTAGTAGTTGATTTTAAACTTAACATATATTGACTGAGACTCCCATATTGTAAAAGGCTGGATTGGAAAAAATTGTCAAATGTGTTCAGGGAGGTTGCTCAATCAATACCAACCAGAAAGAGTACAATACTGGTCTTCCACTAGGGAATGGGCAGGACAGGTGATAGTTGTTTGTTTACTTTGCACCGAATAATAATAATACTGATAACCACACTCATAGTTAACAGAAGTTCTTACCAATACTTGTGAAATTCCTACAACACCCGACAAGGCACTGGTGTACTGTAATCATTTTGTCTATTAACAAGCAAACAAGAATAACCACCGTAATCAAAATAAACAGAGGCATTTTCCAAGGCGAATGTCTGTCCATTATGGTTTAGCCTAGCTTTAAACCAGTTCTCTAGTTTCCTGTATTGGACAAAATTGGGTATCAAATCAGAAACAACGAAATGTCATGCTTTCCATTCATAGATGATTTCAAATTATCTGCTCCATCATCAGTTAAGCAACTAACTAAAATAGTAAAAACTATTTTTGAAAGATGTACACATGAACTTTGGACTGGAAACTGTAGAACTTTAGACATAATGAAAGGTGAAAAAGACCTAATAGATTACAAAGCAGAACAGCAGGACACAATACAACTAATGGATGTACGTGAAGCATATTATTATCTAGAATATCAATAAGCAAAGAAAATCGATTATAGTGCAATAAAAAATTGACAGAATTTGCTTCAAGGCTGAAGAAAATCTGTCAAACAGAGCTCAATAGTAAAAATATAACAAAGATAATAAAAACTTTCACTATACCCATATTAACATAAGAACATAAAAATAGGAGCAGCAGTAGACCATCCGACCCACCGAACCTGCCCCGCCATTCAATAATATCATGGCTGATCTGTCTTTTCCTGCCTTTTCTCCATAACCCTTAATTCCCCTACTATGTAAAAACCTATCTAACTGCTTTTTAAATATATCAACTGCTTCTCCAGGTAGAGGATTCCAGATTCATCATTCCCTGGGAAAAACAATTTCTCTTCATCTCCATCCTAAATCTTCTCCTCTGAATCTTGAGGCAATGTCTCCTGGTTCTAGTCTCACCTACCAATGGAAACAACTTGTCTACTTCTATCTAATCTATCCCTTTCAAAATTTTGGATGTTTCCACAAGATCCCCTCTCATTCTTCTGAATTCCAGAGAGTATAATCCCAGGCAACTCAATCTCTCCTCACAGGTTAACCTCTTCATCCCTGGAATCAACCTGGTGAACCTCCTCTGCACCACCTCCAAAGCCAGTATATCATTCCTCAAGTATGGAGACCAGAACTGCACACAGTGCTCCAGGTGCAGCCTCACCAGTGCCCTGTATAGTTGCAGTATGACCTCCCTGCTCTTGAATACAAACCCTCTAGCAATGAAGACCAAAATTCCGTTTGCCTTCTTAGTAACCTGTTGTACCTGCAAGACAACTTTTTGTGATTCATGAACAAGCACTCCCAAGTCCCTCTGCACAAGAGCATGCTGCAAACTTTCACCATTTAAATAGTAATCTGCTCTTCTATTATTCTCTCATTTACCAATGTTGTATTCCTTCTGCCAGACCTTGGCCCACTCACTTAACCTAACTATATCTCTCTGCAGACTCTCCACATCCTCTGTACAATTTGTTTTTCCACTCAGTTTAGTGCCATCAGCAAATTTTGCCACACTACACTCAGTCCGCTCTTCCAAGTTAACAATGTAAATGGTAAACAGCTGCGGGCCCAGCACCGAACCCTGCAGCACCCCATTCACCACCGACTACCAACCAGAGAAACATCCATTTATACCAGCTCTGCCTTCAATTGGTTAACCAATCCACCATCCATGCCAATACACTTCCTCTGACTCTATGCATCTGTATCTTATTTATAAGTCTCTTATGCAGCACCTTAACGAACACCTTCTGAGAATCCAAGTATATGACATCCACCTGTTCCCCTCTATCCACTGCACTCATTATGTCCTCAAAGAACTCCAGTAAGTTTGTCAAACAGGACCTGCCCTTACTGAATCCATGCTGCATTTATCTAATGGAACCATTCCTTTCTAAATGTTCTATTTCTTCGTTATTGACAACTTCAAGCATTTTCCTGACTATAGAGGTTAAGCTATCTGGCCTATAGTTACCCGTCTTTTGCCTACATCCTTTTTGTAAAAAGTGGCGTGACATTTGCTGTCTTCCAGTCCACCAGGACCTGCCCAGAGTCTAGAGAATTTTAGTAAATGATTATCAATGCATCTACTATAACATCTGCCAATTTCCTCAGCACCCTGAGATGCATCCCATCAGGGGACTTATCTACCTTCAGGCCCTCTAGTTTGCTCATCACTATCTCTTTAGTGACAGTGATTTTATCGAGGGCCTCTCCTCCCATTTCGTCCATAAAATCATTCTTTAGCATATTAGATGCGTCCTCCATCATGAAAATCAACACAACATAGTTGTTCAATGCCTCAGCTATTTCCTTATGCCCCAATATCAATTTCTCCTTAGCATCTTCCAAGGGACCTACGATGCCTTTAGCCACCCTCTTCTGCTTTACATATTTATAAAAACTTCATATAAAAGCTCAATTTCATACTCAATCTTCCCCTTCCTTATTTCTTGTTTAGTTGTTCTTTGTTGCTCCAGTCTCCCACTACTCTTTGTGACTTTGTACACAAGCTTTTAATTTGATACCATCTTTTATTTCCTTAGTTATCCAAGGCTGGCTCTCCCACACTTATTGTCCTTATTTATGACTGGAATATATCTGTTGAGCACTGTAAAAAAAAACACACTTTGAAAGTATTCCACTGTTCCTCAACTGTCCTATCAAATAACCTGTGCTCCCAATCCACATTAGCCAACAACTCCTTCATCCTGTTGTAGTCTCCCTTGTTCGAGCATAATACACTACTTTTAGATCTAACTATTTCATCCTCCATCTGTATGTGAAATTCAATCATTCTATGATCACTCTTTCCACGAGGATCAATGGCTACAAGATCATTAATCTTACCAGTCTCATTATGCAAGACTAGATCTAAGATAACATTTTCCCTTGTAGGTTCACTAACATGCTGCTCAAGAAAGCCATCACGGATGCATTCTATGAAGTCCTCCTCAAGGCTTCCTTGACCAACCTCATTCACCCAATCTGTGTGGAAGTTAAAATCCCCCATGACAACTGCCGTTCCGTTCTTACAAGCCTCAGTTATTTCTTGGTTAATCACCTCTGCCACTGCAATAATTTTATTAGGTGGCTTATAGACATCTCCCAGCAATGATTTTTTCCCTTTACTATTCTTAATCTCTACCCAGATGGACTCAACATTCTGCACCTTAGATCTTATATCATCTCTCAAAATCGCCCTGATCTCATCGTTAATTAAGAGTGCCACCCCACGTCCTTTGCCTTCCTGCTTATCTTTCCCTATTACCCGATAGCCTTGAATATTGAATTCCCAGTCATCGCCACCTTGCAACCAGATTTCTGTAATGGCCACAAAATCACATATGTCTTGATACTGATCTGTGCCACAAGTTCACTAAACTTGTTTCTAACACTACGATCATTTAGATAAAGTGTCCTTATACTCATTGTCCTTTTAGAATCTAGTGACCTTGTGATTTTTGCTATTTACTTGTATGCACTCTACTCTTACTTTTTCCTTCACTAACTCTAGCTTTGGTCTCTGCATCACTTCCTTCTTCTTTTCTGTGTGGGTTTCCATCCCCCTGCCATATTAGTTTAAAACCTCCCCAACAGCACTAGCAAACAATTTCCCTGGACATTGATCCTGGCCCTGCCCAGATGTCAACCATCTGGATGCTACTGGCCCCACCTCCCCCAGAAGCAGTTCCAATGCCCCAAGAATCTGAAACCCTCCCCCCTGTACCATCGCTCAAGCCACACACTCATTCTAGCTATCTCGCTACTCCATTTCTCCGTGGATTGTCACCTTGTCGTGGTGGAGAAGCTTGTGTGGTCCTGAGATCCTGAGAGCTATGCTGTCTGGAGCTATGCTCCTGGTAGGGTGACCCATGGTGGTAAGGTCGAGGATGAGGTCCCTGACAAAGAACAATCCGACCAAGACCTCAACGGTGGAAGAGGCGGACGAAGTTACTTCGATCTCAATGGCTATGAAGGCGGATGAAGACTGCATCAAATCCATCAGCTCCAGTCGTCATGGTTTCCGTGCCATTGGAATCAGTTGGTTTATTTGTGAAGTATTGTGTGCTTCTTGGAGTGCAACATCATGTACATGTTAAACAAATACATGCACAGGCATCTTCGCTCTGTGATAGATCAACGGAATGAAGACCATCATGCTCGACCGCGAGGGATAGCAATGACGATGACCTGCTATTCCAACTCTGGCTAGCATGTGGCTCCGGTAATAATCCTAAGATCATGACCTTTGAGGTTCTACTCTTTAATATATCTCCTAGCTCCCTAAATTCAGCCTGTAGGACTTCATCTCACTTTCCTCCTATATCGTTAGTACCTACATGCACCACGACAGCTGGCTGCTTACTCTCCCCTCTCAGAATGCCCTGCAGCCTCTTCGAAACATCTCTGACCCTTGCACCCAGGAATCAACACACCATATGGAGTCTCATTTGCAGCCACCGAAGCTCCTCTCTATTCCCCTTACTATGGAATCCCCTCCCACAACAGCTCTGCCACTCTTTTTCTTGCCCTTGTGCACAACAGAGCCACCCATGATCCTGGCTGCTGCTGCCTTCACCTGATGGGCCTTCTCCCCCAACAGACTCCAAAGCGGTATATCTGTCTTGGAGGGAGATGAACGCAGGAGACTCCTGTACTACCTACCTACTACTACTCTTCCTGTTGGTCACCCATTCCCTATCTTTCCTTAGATCCTTAAACTGTGGTGTGACCAACTCACTAAAATGTGCTATCCACAACGTTCTCAGCATCTCAGCTGCTCCAAAGTGAGTCCACGAGCAGCTCCAGTGCCGCCATGCGTCTTTCAGGAGCTGCTGCCGGACACGCTTCCTGCACAGGTAGTCTTCAGGGACACTGTCAGTCTCCCTGAGTTCCCACATGTCACAGGAGGAAGATGGCACGGGTCTGAGCTCACCTCCCATGATGGAGCAACCGATGTTAGTGGAAGACTGCCTCACAAACTAAGCGGCATAGAAGTCGAAAAGGAAGCCTCAAGTGCCTGGCTCAGAGTTGGAGAAGTCTTCCCTAAAACCGAAGGGTTCTTGTGACCTGATAGAGGTGTACAAGATGATAAGAGACATTGATCATGTGGATAGTCAGAGTCTTCTTCCCAGGGTTGGAATGGCTAACACGAGAGGGCACAGTTTTAAGGTGCTTGGAAGTTGGTACAAAGGAGATGTCAGGGGTATGCAGAGAGTGGTGAGTGCGTGAAATGGGCTGCCGGTGACTGTAGTGGAGGGGGATACAATAGGGTGTTTTATGAGGCTCCTGGACAGGTACATGGAGTTTAGAAAAATAGAGAGCAATGAGTAACACTAGGTAATTTTCAAAGTACTTACATGTTCAGCCCAGCATTGTGGGCCAAAGGGCCTGTATTGTGCTGTAGGTTTTCTATGTTTCTATAATAATTGTCTGGATACAGTAATATAGGATAAACAAGCAAGCAGAGTTTACTTCATAGGTCTCACCATTCCAAACACACATAAGGAAATTTATAAGTGAAGAACACCGGGGTTAAATTGATTTAAAAGTGGAAATTGAAAGACATTTGAACACGAACAGGTCCTGATTGTCCTGATAATAGCATTAACAGGCACTACAGAAGAATATTAGAAAACTAGAGCTACACAACAATACAAGATTAGATGAGCAAAATTGGGCCATTCAGCCCACCAACTCTGCTCTGTTATTTAATTATGGCTGATCCCAGATTCCATTCAAACCAATACACCTGCCCAATTACCACATTCCTTGAATCCCCTACCAATCAGGAATCAATCAACTTCTGCTTTGAATATACCCACGGACTTCGCCTCCACCATAGTCTGTGGCAGGGCATTCCACAGATTCACCACTCTTTAGCTAAAAAATCCTCCTTACTTCTGCTCTAAATTGTCGTCCCTCAATTTCGAGGCTGTGAACTCTGGTTCTGGATACCCCCACCAGAGGAAACATCCTCTTCACATCCATGCTAGCCTGACCTTTCAACACTCAGTAGGTTTCAATGAGATCCGCACGCATTCTTCTAAATTCCGGTGAGATCAGGCACAAAGCTGTCAAATGCTGCTCATAAGATAACCCCTTCATTTTCAGAATCATTGTGGTGAACCTCCACTGGACTCTCTCCAATGGGAATACATCCTTTCTGAGATATGGGGCCCTAAACTGTTGACAGTACTCCAAGTACATTCTGACTAGTGTCTTATAAAGCCTCAGCCTTATGTCCTGTCTTTTATATTCTATTCCCACTTGAAATAAATGCGAACATTGCATTTGCCTTCTTTACCATAGACTCAACGTGCAAAATAACCTACTGGGAGTCTTGCACGTGGACACCCAGGTCCCTCTGCACTTCTGATCTTTGAACCACCTCCCCATTTAGATAATAGTCTGCACTATTGTTCCTTTTACCAAAGTGCACTATCAAACATTTCCCAACACTGTATTCCATTTGCCACTTTTTCCCCCCATTCTTTCAATCTATCCAAGTCCTGCTGCATTGCTTCCTCGGTACCACCTACCCTCCACTTATCTTGTATCATCCACAAGCTTTGCCATAAAGCCAATAATTCCACTACATATATCATGGACAATGTGAAAAGTAGCTGTCCCAATACTGACCCTTGAGGAACACCACTTGTCACTGGCAGCCAACCAGAAAAAGCCCCTTTTATTTCCACTTGCTGCCTCCTACCTGTCAGCCATTCCTTTATCTATGCCATTATCTTTCCTGTAACACCATTGGATTTTATCCTGTCAAACAGCCTCATTTGATGCACCTTATTAAATGCTTCTGAAAATGTAAGGAAATGACATCCATTGCCTTTCCTTTGTGGACCCTACTTGTTGCTTCCTCAAAGAACTCTAACAGATTTGTTAGGTGAGATTTCCCTTTGCAGAAACCATACTGACTTTGCTTTATACAACACACACAAAATGCTGGTGGAACACAGCAGGCCAGGCAGCATCTATAGGGAGAAGCAGTGTCGACGTTTCGGGCCGAGACCCTTCATCAGGACTTCACTTTATTTAGTCTCCAAGTACCACCAAACCTCATCCTCAATAATCGACCCCACCACTTTTCCAACCACTGAGGTTAGGTTAACTGGCCTATAATTTCCTCTCTTTTGCCTTCATTCTTTCTGAAAGAGCAGAGTGACATTTAAAATTTTCCAATACTTTGGGACCATGCCAGAATGAAGGAATTCTTGAAAGGTCATGACCCACTCAGGACCCTGGGATGTAGTCCATCTGGTCCAGGTGCCTTATCCTCTTAACACCTTTCTGTTTGCCTAGCACTTTTTCCTTTGTAATAGCAATGACACTCATTCCAGCTCCCTGACACTCAGACTTCTGGCATACAGCTACTGTCTTCCACAGTAAATATGGAAGCAAAGTAATTGTTAAGTTCATCTGCCATTTCTTTGCCCCCCATTAATACCTCACCAGCATCATTCTCCAGTGGTCCAATATCAACTCTCACCTCCCTTTTACGCTGATATAGCTGAAAAACTTTCAGTATCCAGCTTTATATTATTGGCTACTCTGCCCTCATTTCATCTTTTCCATTCTTTTAGCTTCTTTAGTTGCCTTTGATGGGTTTTAAAAGCTTCCCAATCATCCAACTTCCCACTCACTTTTGCTGCCTTTTATGCCCTTTTCCTTGGCTTTATGTAGTCCTTAACTTCCCTTATCGGTCACGGTTGCCTTGCCCTGCCATTTGAGAACAGCTTCTACCGAGGGACATATCTATCCTGCGCCTTGTGAACTATTCCCAGAAACTTCAGCCTCCTCTGCCCCGCCAGTATCACCCTCCAATTCACCTCGGCAGTCTCTTCTCTCATGTCTCTGTAACCCCCTTTATTCCACTGAAATATTGATATATGTGTAATTGGAGTATGAATTCAATCATATCATGATCTCTGCTTCCTTAGGGTTCCATTATGTTAAGAGGACTAATAAGATCTGGGTTATTACAAACACTCAATCTAAGATGGCCTTTCCTGGACTAGGCTCGAGCACAAGCTACTCTAAAAATGCATTCAACAAATTCCCTCTCCTGCGATCCGACACCAATTTGATTTTCCCACCTCTTTGCATATTGAAATCCCCCATTACAATAGTGTCATTACCCTTATTACATGCCAATTGCTGTCACAATCACAGTTTTGGCAGCGCAGTAGATATGACAATTGTGCTGGTGAATATGCACGTCAGCTCATTATTATTTCATTGCGATGGTATTTCACTATATACTTTTCATTGTAGTGTTTGTCGAAACTTGAGCAAAGCACAGCAATGTTTCACTGCCCCTTGCACTTGTCTTTGCCTAAGAAATTGGACAGTTGAGTCAACTGTCTCTGTAGACTAGGAGTATTCATTTTGTATTTAGTTATTCCTTTCAGTTGCAGTGTAGGCTTCATTTTCCATTTGAGAGTTTTAGTTAATGGCCCTGTTTGGCCTAGCTTTCATTGTTTTCTTTTCCTTCTAACTCTGTCCACATTAGGGTTAGGGTATCGACCTGCTTCAGCATCTCTTGCTCCGCACTTGAGCTGTATCCGAATGCTGTGGCACTTTCCAGCTCCATTTGCAATCTCAACACCACATCGGCTACTGTTTGGAGGCCTATATATGATTCCTATAATGTGTTTTTACCTTTGTAGTTACTAACTCCACCTACAAAGATTCAACCTTCTCTGATGCTATGTCACCTCTTTCTAAAGATGTAATTCCATCTCGTACCAACAAAGCCACACCATAACCTATGCCTTCCTGCTTGTCCTTTTGATACAAAGTATATCCTTTGATATTAAGCTCCCAACTATGACCTTCTTTCAGCCACGGCTCAGTGATGCCCACAACGTCATGTCGACCAACCTCTGATTTCATCCGCCTTATTCTGAATGGTACGTATACCTTCAGTCCTGCGTTCTTTGCTGTTATGAAGTTTGCCTCTGTGGTACAACTTAACTCTTCGCTCTGTCTGCAGTTCTACCCAATCATTGGCTTGTCCATCCTTACATTCATATTACATAACCCACTTGTAAACCTGCTGGCTCATCTTCAGCTCTGGTTCCCAATTCATGCCATGTTAGTTTAAACCACTCCCAATAGCTCTAGCAAACAGCCCATGATATTGGTTCTGCCTTGAATTCAAGTGTAATCTGCTCCTTTCATATAGGTCACAACTGCCCCAAGAGAGGTCCCAATGATCCTGAAATCTGAATCCCTGACCCCTAATCCAATTCTTCAGCCACGGATTTGTCTGCCACCTCATTCTATTCCTATCCTCACTGTCACGTGGCACAGGCAGCAATCAGGAGATTGCTACCCTCGAGGTCCTGCTTCTCGGCATCCTTCCTAACTCCCTGTATTCTTTTTTCAGGACCTCCTCCCTTTGTCTCCCCACATCGTGCATACCAATACGTAGCATGGCTTCTGGCTGGTTACTCTATCTTTTCAGGATATTGTGGACGTGTTCAGAAACATCATGAACCCTGGGATGCAGCTGCCATTCATGTTTCCTTTTCACATCCACAGAATCACCTATGTGCCCATTGACTACAGAGTCCCCTATTTCACCTATCACTGCTGCCATCCTGTTCAGTTTCCGGCCCTTCTGAGCTACAGGGCTAGACTCTGTGCCAGAGTCACGGCCACTGTTGCTTCCTGCAGGCTGGTCATAAATTCCACCCTACCAGTACTCAAAATGGAGTACTTACTGTTGAGGGGATAGCAACGGGGGAGGGGGGGGGTGTTCTCCACCATCTCACGTTCTCCCTTCCGCCTCCTGACAGTGACGCATTTATTGGACCCCTGTAGCCTTTGGGTGACTACCTCCCTCTAGCTCCTGTCTATCACCGCTTCACCTTTACTAACAAGCCAAAGGTCATCGAGATGCAGCTCCACTTCCCTAACATGGTCTCTAAGCAGCTGCACCTCAATGCACCTGGTGCAGACGTGGCCATCAGGGAGGCTGGAATCTCCTGGAAATCCCACATCTGACACCCAGAACAGAACACTGACGCTGCAGACATAAGCCCTATTCACTCAAGAGCTAATTTAGAAAAGAGAAATAAGAAATAAATGAACTTACCTACTTACCTTGCTTCCTCTTGTTCTCTCTGAAGCCTTATCGACCCAAAGCCTTGCCAGTCTGCCTCAGACTACTCCGACACCGACTGCTCACACAATGACCTCCGTCAGGTAGTACCTCTCCTTTACAGAGACAGCTCTTCACTAGACCTGTGCGGGAATGCTTTTGTTGCGTCTGCACAGTAGTACAATCGAAGACTCCCATCAAAAAACATCTTTTTTAAAGCTCTTCACTGGACCACCAGAAAGCCACAATATTGAACATCACTAGAATAGTCCGAAAGTTCCTACAGTTTGATAAATGAGCTTGCTTGGCTATGCCCACACCTCAAGATTTACCAGCCTGAATGGCAAAAAAAATAAACCATAGGACCATAAGATTTAGGAGCCAAACTAGGTCTAAGGCCCATTGAGTTTGTTCGGCAGTTTCATCATGGTTGTTCCAATTTTCCTTTCAGTCCCAATATCCTAACTTAAGGAAATTCAGATGATGTGTACTTGGATTTTCAGAAGGCCTTTGACAAGGTGCCATACATGAGGCTGCTTAACAAGCCCATGGTATTACAAAAAAGATTCTAGCATGAATAAAACAGTGGCTGATTAGCGGGAGACAAAGAATGGGAATAAGGGAACTTTTTCAGGTTGGCTGCTGATAACCAGAGGTGTTCCACAGGGGCTTCTATTGGAACTGATTCTTTATACATTATATGTCAATGATATGGATAATGGAATTGATGGCTCTTTTGCAAAGTTTACAGATAATACGAAGATAGGTAGAGGAGCAGGTAGGTATGAGGTAATAGAGAAGCTACATAAGGACCTAGAGAAATTATGAGAATGTTATAGTAGGTGGAATACCATGTCGGGATGATGCACTTTGGTAGGGGAAATGAATGGGTTAGCTATTTACTAAATGGGAATACAAAAATCGAGGCACAAAGGGACTCGGGAGTCCTCGTACACGATTCCCGAAAGTTTACTTTGCAGGTTGAGTCTGTGGTTAGGAAGGTAAATGCAATGTTAGCATTCATTTCATGATGACTGGAATATGAAAGCAAGGATGTAATGTTGAGATTTTATAAAGTACCAGTGAGGCCTCACTTGGAGTATTGTGAGCAGTTTTCTACCCCTTATCTCACAAAGGATGTGCTGAAACTGGACAGGGTTCAAAGGAAGTTTTCTAAAATGATTCCAGGATTAAATGGCTTGTCATATTGAGGCAGGGTCAAAAACCTGAGGACCCAGCATCAGCATAGAGAGGTGTTCTTCAGCCAAAGAACAGTGGATTTAAGGTAGAGGAAAATAGATTCTGATTGGTTAGAACATGAAGAGATACCAGGGATAAGCCAGGGGATCAGGGCTGACAGAGAAAATGGATCAGCCGTGATGAAATGATGCAGTGGTCTTGATGGGCCAAATGGCCCAATTCTGTTCCTTGGTCTTATGGTTTTATTCTGAGACTGTGTACTCTGGTCTTAGACTCTAATACAAAAGGAAACATCCTCTCTTCATCCATTTTCATCCAAGGCCTTTCACCATTCGATAGGTTTCAATGAGTTTACCCCATTATGTCCCCCCTCACAGTCCTCGACAGCCCTGTGTCCACCGTGGGAACCACCATCTCTCAGGATCTGAAGTGGGAGCAGAACATCAGCTCCATCCTGAAGAAGGCCCAGCAGCGGATGTACTTCCTGCGGCTCTTGAGGAAATATGGTCTGCCTCAGGAATTGCTGCTGCAGTTCTACACTGCAGTCATTGAGTCTGTCCTGTGCACCTCCATCACTGTGATTTGGAGGCGCCACCAAGCAGGATAGATCCAGACTACAGCGCACAGTGAGGACTGCCGAGCACGTCATTGGAGCCTCCCTGCCCTCTATTGTGGACCTGTACTCTTCCAGGTTGAAGAAGAGGGCGGGGAACATCATAAAGGACTCCTTCCATCCTGCGCACGGACTGTTTGAACTGCTTCCATCTGGTAGGCACTTCAGATCCCTCCAGACTAAGACTAATAGGCACTGGAGAAGTTTTTTCCCTACTGCGGTCACTTTGCTGAACAGTTAACTGCCGGTTAACTGTCGGCTAACTATTACTTGGATTGCACTACTTGTATGTATAATCTATATTTTCATTTATATTTATCATTATTATTGTTATGAGCAGAGAGACAACATCTGCCGGAAGTAAATTCCTTGTATGTGCACAGGTACTTGGCGATTAAAGTCTGATTCTGATTCTGATTTTTCTGAATTCTAGTGAATACGAGCCCAGAGCCATCAAAAGCTCTTCATATGACAAGTCATTCAATCCTGGAATCTTTTTCTTTGAACCTCCTTTGAAACATCTCCAATTTCAACACAGAGATAAAGGGCCCAAGAATGTTAGCATTGCACTTGCCTTCCTCACCACAGACTCAACTTGCAAATTAATCTTCAGGGAATCCTGCACAAGGACTGCAAAGTCCCTTTGCACCTCAGTTCTTTTCTGTATTTTCTCTCCATTTACAAACACTCCGAATGTTCAAAGGCCTGAACAGATTAGATATGGCCAAGTTATTTCCCATGGTAGGGGAGTCCAGGACAAGAGGGCATGACTTCAGGATTGAAGGACATCCATTTAGAACAGAGATGCAGAGAAATTACTTTAGTCAGAGGATGGCAAATCTGTGGAATTTGATGCCATGAGTGGCTGTGGAGGCCAAGTCCCTGGGTGCATTTAGGGCAGAGATAGATATGTTTTTGATTAGCCAGGGCATCAAAGGGTATGGGGAGAAGGCAGGGGAGTGGGGATGACTGGAAGAATTGGATCAGTCAGTTACGCACATCTAGGGTTTGTATTTTCTGTGGACAACCACTTTAAAATATCGGAAGAATGAGACACATGGTTTTGGACACTGGATGGTGTTTGTTGTACCCACAGGAAGATGTGGTTTTTGGAGGATCGTTTCGGGGAAATTGATCAGTGGCTCTCACAGTGTGGAAAAGGTGTGACGGGTGGGGAATTATTTATGTGTCCACATTTGCCTGGGTGATAATTCCACCACAGAAGAATGGTCACATGTGTTATGGTCACAGTCAGTGTCTTCAACAGGATTTTGGAAGACAGCAGGAGGACACATACACACGCAAGCACACATGCACGCACACACACACCTCAACAAAATACCACAAACTGAACTGAACTCTCTTCATTATTGTAAGACCATATCCATTCACTCCTAGGTTTGAAAGAGCCTAGGTTTTGTTCCTATTTCCACACGTATACATATATATCATTGCTAACCTATTTAATATACCTGCATTCACATTACCACATTGCATAGTTACTAGTAAACACTATTAGTTAATAGCAATACCAGACTCCAATGAGTTTTCCACTTCTGCTGGTTCTTTAACCCCTCACGGGGTATATGACAAGTCCATGATTGAATGGCTGAACACTACTAGTCACTGGCAGCCAACCCAAAAAAGCTCACTTTATTTCTATATTTTGCCTCCGACCAATCAGCCACTGCTTCATCCATGCTAGAATCTCTTCTGTAATAGCATGGACTCGTAGCTTGTTAAGCGGCTTCACATGAGGCACCTTGTCAAAGCCTTCTGAAAATCCAAAGAAAATAAGAATGGAGATGACAAATTTCTGAAAACATAATGAACAGTTGTTTGTGCTTACCCCTATTTCGAATGAAGGGGGAAGAGGAATAACAGATAATAAATCTAATCTAGAGTCTCAAAACTTCTAGGGATGCACTTGATCAACAAAAACATGAGTATATGCAATTCTGATAAGAACGACTATTCCTAAATGAGAGCACAAACCAGATAAATGAAAACATTATCACTATTGAAGAAAAAGTTAAAGAATGCAAGGATATGACCCTCCGCAGAAGACATCCCCATGAACTGTGCAGATCACATGTTGACAAGGAAGCACTGACTGCCTGGCTCAGAGTTGGAAACCTCTTTTCAGAAACAGAGTGGTTGCTTATGGCAATACAAGACCAGGTGGTTAACACAAAATACTATCAAAACAGAACATAATAAAATACCAACAAATTCAAGGTGATAAATGTAGATAACCCCAATAAAACCCAGAAGTAATCAAACACATACAGGATTCTGTGGAAGTTAACTCAATCTGATTATTACACAGGCATAATCAAGTGGTGAACATCATTCATCAGCATCTTGTTTAAAATAATAAATAGTAATAATAATAAGTTCCTTGTGGCAATACAGGACCAGGTGGTTAATACAAAAATATTAAAAGTACATAATAAGGAGCAAGAAACTCAAGCCGATAAATGCAGAAAATGCCAATAGAAACCAGCAACAATCCAACACATTGCAGGATCCTTCAGCGGTTCATCTCAATTTATTTACTTACACAGGCACAACCAAGTGGCAAGCATCATTCACTAAAACCTTGTTTTAAAATACAAACTCACAATAGAAACCATACCTTGCTGTAAATACAAGCCTGATCCAATTTTACAGTCAGATTCCCACAAATTATATAACGACTGATCCGTTATTACACTTTGGACAATCCATGATAACTGTCTGGATATAATAAAGGATAAAAAAGTAAGGACGACTTTCTTCATGGATATAGTCATTTCAAACACACGTAATGTGCAGAAATCAGTAAGTGGGAAACACCAGAAACATGCTGAATTAAAAGTGGAAATTGAATGATTATAGAGCATGAACAGGGTGTAATATCTAAGACTGGTATCATTCCAATGACATTACACAATAGTATTAAATAATTAGGCATACACAGCAGTATTGATGTGAATCTCCAGAAAGCTACAATACTAAACACCATGGAATAGTCCGAAAGTTCCTAGCAACTGAGAAATGAGTGCGTTTGGCTATGCCTGTGCCTCAGGTTTTACCAGCTTGAACTGAGAAAATAAAACACAATATTTACCTCATGACGGGTCTCCATGGGGCCCAGTCCCAGGTGGCAGATTTGGGAAAGCTCTGCAGATATGCAGAGCAGGTGTGAAATGAACCACCCATGGAGCATAACAAGCAAATCCAGGCACATCTGCACTCAGAATGGCCGGTGGACTGACCAGCGTCTACTCTTCATGTAAGCGGCAGCTGCTACCAAAACTGACAATACCTTTTCACTTTAGAAATTAGGAGATTTCTACAGTGATACACTCTGGGGAACAGCAGGGCATGCTTGGAGCTAGCGCTAGACATGACAGAAAGTGAGCGTGAGAGGTGCACTGCTGAGTAGGCGGGCAGGCACCAGAAACAAAAAAATACTGCCAGCATTCAAAGTAACCCACCGACACCACAGACTGAGACTGTTGCAGGTGCTTCTCACAAGACCATAATGGCATCAGAAAGGATAGGGCAAGGACTTGATGTGAACTTTTGAGAATACAGAGTTTGTATGGTCCTATCAGAATAAAATGCAAGGGTAGCAGGTTTAGGGAACCTCGGATTTCGAGGCCCTGGTGGTTAAGAAGGTGGTGGATAAACAGAACAGGTATCCGGAGCATGGAACAAATGAGGTCCTTGGGGAGAAGATGAAATGCAAGAGAACACTTAACGAGGTCCTGCAAAGTGTTCAGGGAGTTAGGTGCTAAGTTAAAGAACAGGACCTCCAGGGTTCTGACCTGGGGATTGCTCCTGGTGCCACATGCTAGTGAAGCCAGAAGCAGCAAGTTTAACATGTGGCTAATTTGGTGCCGGAGGGAGACATTTTTGGATCATTGAGATCTCCTCCAGGAAATGTGGGACCTGCACAGAGAGACTGTTTGTATCTGAACTGGAGAGGAACTAATTCCTCGTAGGAAGGTTTGCTAGTGCTGCACGGGGGCTGGGCGAGAGATGCAGAATTAACCCAGAGATGCAGGGAAAAGGGATCCGTGTGCCAGAACTGGAAGTGGAATGGATGTAGAGATCAATGTTCTTAAGCCTATATACAATGTCAGAAATCCAAAGGGTGAACATGGTGGGATTAATGCCTTTAGCTGCCTGGATTTCAATGAAAGCAGTATTGTCAGTGTAATGCAACACACCAAATACTGCAGGAACTTAACAGGCCAGGCAGCATCTAGCAAAAAGTCAATGTTTCAGGCTGAGACCCTTCAGCAATGCTGGATTAAAAAGATGAGAAGTAAATTTAAAATGTGGGGGCAGGGGAGAGAGAAACAAGGTGCTAGGTGAAACCTGGAGGAGAAAAGCATGAAGTAAAGAGCTGGAAAGGAGATTGGTGAAAGAGACAACAGGCCATAGAAGAAAGAAAAGGAGGAGGAGCACCAGGTGGTCACAATGGGCAGGCAAGGAGATGAGGGGAGAGAGGGAACAGGGGATGGAAAATAGTGAAGGGGGGGGGGCATTACCAGAAGTTTGAGAAATCGATGTTCATACCATCAGGTTGGAGGCTACCCAGATGGAATATATAAGGCATTGTTCCTACAACCCAAGTGTGGATTTATCCACAGTGGAGGAGGCCACAGACGGACATAATCAGAATGGAGAACTAAAATGGGTGGCCAATGGGAGATCCCACTTTTTCTGGCAGATGGAGTGTAGGTGCATGGCAAAGCCATCTCCCAATCTACGCCGGGTCTCACCAATATACAGATAGCCACACGGGAGCACCAAACACAGTATATAACCGCAACAGACTCACAGTTGAAGTGTCAGTTCACCTGGAAGGACCTTCTTTTTTTTTTTAGGGCCTTGAATGGCCATGAGTGAGGAGGAATACAGCAGGGATGGCATCCTCAGCCATTTTCCCTCATGTCTTTTCACAGCTCCTGCCAAAAAGACTTCAATCCACACCAGTGTCTGTCACAAAACCCTTTCCGCCCAACATGCATTCAAAACTTCTCCCAATTCCACTATCAAGATTGGCTGGCACAACATTCCCAAGTTAAACAATATAATTCCTTCTCTTTAACTCAGACACAAACATGCTAAAACATCCACCACCCATACTTAAGTTCATTCACCACTTTTGTCCCCCATTACTACTTCCCCAGCATACCGATATCCACTCTCATCTCTCTTTTATTCTATATATTTGAAAATATGTCAGGGGACTGGAGCAGGGATCCAATTGCAGACCCAGTACTGTGCACACAGTAATATTAATTGAGTAACAAATCCCAAGGTGCTAACAAATTCAGCATCAAAGTTCAGGCAGAGGTCAAAACATACAAAGAAATCCAAAAACCAGAATCCAGAAATAAGCAGAGTCAATATTTAGATGGACAGAGTACAGATACAAAAGCTGGGAAAATTCACTGGCACAATCTAGCAACAAACAGGTGAAAACACAGGACTAAAATACACTGAGCAATAAACAGAGAGGCAGATGATAGGTGGAGCACAATGAGACACAGGTGGCAGCAATACAGGTAATAATGAGAAACAGGTGAGAGACGGAGTAGTCAGCGATACAGGGGCCGGAGTAGAGCAGGAGTGGGGACAGGAGCACATGGCAATACAAAACCACAGACTGACAGCTGGGGGAAAACACACAAAAAGACAGAGTTCCACTGGAGGTACTGACAAAATAACCTTTTTGCATCATCTTTCATATTATTGTCTCACTTTATGGATTTACAGTTGCCTTCTGTTGGTTTTTAAAAGCTTCCCAATCCCTTATCAAATCTAGGTCAATACATTACACCCAATCCAGAATGGCCATTCCCTTAGAGGAATCAACTACAAACTGCAATAAAAAGTTTTATTGGCACTCTACAAATTTGCCAACTTGATTTTCCTGATCTGCCTGCATATTGAAACCTTCCATGGTTATCGTAACATTACATTTTAAATGCCTTTTTTGTCTCCTGTTGTAATTTGTAGCCCACATCCTGGTTATACGATGCCTGTATGTAACTCCCATCAGTATCTCTACCCTTGCACTTTCTTAACTCTACACATTAGAATTCTACACCTTCTGCCCACGTCACCTCTTCCTAAGGAATTGATTTCATTTTTTACCATCAGAGCTACCCCAGCTCCTTTGCCTATTTGCCTGTCCTTTCAACATAAAATGTATGCTTCTGTACAATGTACATTAATGGTTGCTGTTCTCTCTCCATTCCAGTACCTGAACCTCTGTTCCACCTGCAGGTAATTCCTTTCACTTGTGAAACGCTGGTCTGGATCCTGCCGACAACACCAATTGTGGAACGAAAATATGTTAAATATTTTATCCTTGATCCTTTGGATTCACCAACTAAAGGTATTTTCAAACAGAGGAGACACTGTACACATATTGATGCTTATGAAGGCATGACTTTATTGGGGTAGTATGAGTGGTTGAAAATCAACAGAATAGAAACTTACCAACCACTGAGTGAACTGATTTAAGTGGTTCTGGAGTGAACCCAAGGGCTGCGTCCACTGGTCTCTCCCTCTCTCAGTGTGTCCCTATATTCAGTTTACAAGTTCCTTCCACAGCGACAATTTTGCACAAAAGGCAGCCCCTAGTTATACCCTGAGCCCCCATCCCCATCTGACCCCAGTACTTTGCCAGGTTACCTGCAATGTGTTTTTCTTTCCTAGATGAGCATGCTTTCCATCACTCAATGCTGTGGACTGGAACTCTTCTTCATATCCCAAACTAATTCTATTTACTCTCACAACCGCCCATTTGTGGTACAGACACCGAGGAGTGCAGGCAAATTTAACTCTATCCTTACAGCCTAACAGAGGTAGATAGAGTTAAGCATTCTGACCCCAGTAGCAGAGTGGGGGGTAGGTGAGGAATAGGTTAGGGTCACTTGGGTATGGTAGAGTCTGGGTTTCATGGCAGCAGAGGCGTGGGGTTTATTCCCGGTGGATGCACAGGGTGACACCATCATAGTTGTCCATTCAGAAATGGCATTCATCAGGGAAGTTGCATTTATAATGCAAGTGACTATCACATTTCACTACATGGACTACACATCCATCCATGTTGTCTTTGAAATAACTGGCAATATCGCTTGCTTTATTCCAGCCTAATTTTAAAATGCTGGTTAACGCATACTGCCAGTCCAACTTATCCATTAACTGTCTGATGCAGGTTACATCAACTGGCTGTGGGTTGGTACTGTAGGAGACAACAATGTTAACATTATTCAGCCTGAAATAGTGAAAGTAGTTATGGCCAATAACACAGTGATTGCTGTATCCGCTGATACCATCGTAGACCCGCACTGACCAAGTGATCCAGTCGTATTTGTTGGCCCAAGCTTCCAATATGTAATGTGAACATTCCTTGTTATTTCTCTCTCCCTTCTCCTTCACCATCCTCTTCTTCTTCTTCCACCATCTATCTTCGCCTGCTCCACAAACTCATTGATGCACCAATCTATCATGGATTTCATTTTGGCCTCTATTTCAGCCTGTTTCTGATTCCATTCCAACACCAGAGCTGTTACATCATTCCCAGTAATGCCAGCGTGTCCCAGCAGGGCAATCAGGCCGATACAGAACATATATTTCAGTCGGGCGCAGAGACTCTCCATCAGGCACCGGTTCCTCCGGTCACAGTTCATGGCGGTCTCCAGAATGGGCTTTGCAAAGATGGCAGTGTTACTCATTACCCCGTCATAAAGAGTGTGGAGGTTCTGGTCTCCCTTGGTCTCATCAAAGTGTTTGAGGAACTCTTCCTTCTCCTTGTGTCGAAATGCTGGTGCTGCATTGAGAATGCCCATGTACTTCCTGAACTGGTTCTTGAGGTTTTCTTCAATGGGGAAATACTGGCTGTTGATGGTGCTTCTCTCAATCTCCCGAAGGACTTCTGAAATCTGCCTGGAGATGATGTCAAGCTGGTTCCTAACAATCTGGAACTGCTCCTTCATGAAGGCCAGCTCTGGGCTGTCCACATTACTCAAAGATAGCTTAACGGTCACTGAGGCTACCCCAATGATGGGGCCCGAGTGTGGAGGCCAGGTTCCTTGTAGACTGTGAGAATATCACAGCGGCACGTGCAGCCTCCACAGCCGATTGGGATAGTTGCAGGACATCCTCTACAGTTAGAGACATGGTTCAGTCAACTGCTCAGGCTCTGTGGTCAGTTCCTTCTCTGCAATGTGAGCAGAAAAGACGGCTTTGTCTGAAATGCCCACAAATCATTTGGGGATATTTTAGCAGATTGTGGACTGAGAAAAAATATCCAATACTTATGGGTGGATTAGTTCCTGAGCAACATGGAGGTGTAGCGGTTAGAGCAACAGCATTACAGTATCAGTAACATGGATGCAATTCCTGCTGCTGTCTCTAAGGAGTTTAGACATTCTCCCCGTGATTGCATGGGTTTTTTCCTGGCTGCCGCAAATTCCTCCAACATCACAAAAACATATAGCTTAGCAACAGTTAGTAAGTTGTGGAGATGTTACAGTAGAGCATGCAGCAAGGAGACACTTATGGCCTGGCCTGAATCGTCCGACAGCATTGGTTACTGATGCAAACGACACGTATCACAGTAATTTCAATATATGTGTGTCATTTAAAGCTTACATTTCATAATTAAGATAAACAAGGTAACATGTCTCAATTACTACAGCCCACTGGATCGGACGTCCGCCATCATGATGGCGAGAAGCAGGTTCTGGTACATGTATACCCCAGCCCCAACCTTCCAGACTGCACCCTGAAATTCACCAGGCACCAGCAGATGCCACCTCCCTGGTCCAACACTCATCCTGGGACTATCTGGACTGTAGATAACCAAGTTCCACCATTATGCTTTTCTACTTCCACCTTCAATACTTTCATCTCACCTCCAAACCCTGTGAGCTGGGACTCAAGAGGGGGGGGGGGTCGCAAAGAGAGGGGGATGGAGGAGAAGGGATGAAAGAGAGCGAGTGGACAAAAGCAGACAGGGAGATGAGGGGGAGGCAGGGGTGGGGGAGGGGATCTGTAACGGGGTGGAAGAGAGAAGGTAGAGGAGGGGCTTGATGAAAGGTGGTTGAGGAGGTAGGGTAGAGGAGAGAGGGTGTAAAGGGGGTGAGGGGGAGAGGGAGAGGAGGGGAGGGAAATGGGAGAGGAATGTAGAGGAGAAGGGGTACGCTTGAGAGGGAGTACACTCAAGAGTGGTGAGGGTCAGAGGGTTGACAATGGTGTGAGAATGGGGTGATAAGGAAGAGAGGTGAGAAGGAGGAGAGATAGTGAGGAGCAGATGGGGTGAGGGGATGAGGTGAGTGGGAGAGAAGGTGAGGGATATGGAGGGGAGAGGTTAGGAGAAGTGGGTTGAGGAGCAGAGGACGAGAGGGTGAGAGAGGGCAATAGATAATAGACAACAGGTGCAGGAGTAGGCCATTCGGCCCTTTGAGGCAGCACCACCATTCACTGCGATCATGGTTGATCATCCACAATCAGTACCCCGTTCCTGCCTTCTCCCCATATCCCTTGACTCTACTATCTTTAAGAGCTCTATCTAACTCTTTCTTGAAAGCATCCAGAGAATTGGCCTCCACTGCCTTCTGAGGCAGAGCATTCCACAGATCCACAGCCTTCTGGGTGAAAAAGTTTTTCCTCAACTCCGTTCTAAATGACCTACTCCTTATTCTTAATCTGTGGCCTCTCGTTCTGGACTCCCCCAACATCAGGAACATGTTTCCTGCCTCTAGCGTGTCCAATTCCTTAATACTCTTAAATGTTTCAATCAGATCCCTTCTAAATTCCGGTGTATACAAGCCCAGTTGCTCCAATGTTTCAACATATGACAGTCCTGCCATCCTGACAATTCACCTCGTGAACCTATGCAAGATGATGCAAGTGATGCCAGGTGCCTGCTGAGACTCGGAGGGAGTGGCCAGTTTGATGGACACAGACATGGTCAGTTGATGGATGGCCGATACCCCATCAGGGGAGATAAAAGACAGATCTGCTGAGACACCAGCAGACATGCCATGAGACACTGCAAGAGTGTTGTGCACCCACAGGAAGGTGAGGGCTTGGAGGACCGAATCAGGAGATCAGTCACAAAGCTCACAGTGTGACGGCGGGACCGGTGGGGGCTTGTGTGTGTGTCCACTCACGCCAGAGGGATGAGTCCACCACGGAAGAACGGTCTAGCCGAGAGTGGAGGGGTCAGAATCGAATGACCACATCAGTACAACGGAACAAGAGAACAACTTAAGGTTTGCCTGCTGCAGCTGCTCCCATCTCACTCTCTCTCTCTCTCTCTCTAACATCACAACAGCAACTTCCTCGACTTAAACTGAACTGAACTCTGCATTATCCTAAGACTATTCATTTACCCCTAGACTACAATAGAGCTTGGTTTTGATTCTTATTTCTACACTTCTGTATTTATCATTGCTAACCTGTTTTATATGTATATTTGCATTTTTGATACTGTATTACTTAGTTTACTAATAAACACTTTTAGTTACAGTATCATCAGACTCCAAAGTATCATTCCATTTCTGCTGGTTTGGTAACCCGGTCACGGGGTACGTAACAAATTGGGGGTTCATCTGGGATTTAATTACTAAACTGGGGGCTGGTGAATTGATTGGGGTAACTTCCTTTATCTGATCTGGTTGTGTGGAAAACCAGAAAGGAAACCAGCAGAGATGGAGATTGACAAATTTCTAAGGGAACCAACTTCGGAGGCATTGGGGGATGTCGGAAAGTTGAAATTGTTGAATATTGTGGAACGGTTGAAACTTATAAGGGTGACACCAGCAATGAGGAAGTCGGAGGTACAGAGAGCCATAGTTGACCACTATGTATCTGAGGGGGTGTTTTCTGAAGAGGAGCAGGAGATGCTTCTCGAGAGTAAACCCAGTGGGATTGAGCTTCATCTTCAGATGGAAAGATTAAGGATGGAGGAGGAGATAAGGAAAAGGGAGCATGAGCTCCAAGTAAGGAAGGTGGAGGCAGAGCGGGAAAGAGAAAAGGCTGGAAGGCAGAGAGAAGAAGCCAAAAAGCAGTGAGAGGAAAGGGAGAACGAAAGGCAGTTTGAGCTAGAAAGGATAAGAGGTTTACAGCTGGGAGGTCCACTGTTTGACATTGATGATGTATATAGCTTGAAAGAGCTAGTTGTAATTGATGAATTTAAGAAGTGTGCTCCCAATAATGAAAAGGCATTCTGAGATGAAAAGGATATCGCTACCTTGAGGGAGTCTGCTGGGTTGGCAGACGAGGCTGTTTTAACCCACAAGGTTCAGTTTACTCTGAAGGGGAGTTTCCCAAAGAGTAACTGGGAGGATCAGGGGAACTCGGAATTTGAAACCGGGACTCGGATTGAAAGCCTAGAAGAGGCAGATGTCCCGTTTGCCTGTGTTCAGGTTGTTGAGGTACCTGTGGAGTCACAGGGTACTGAACCTTGTGTTGAAACTTAGGAGAGGTCTGAGGTGTCTGATTTGATTAAAAAGGAAGGCAATTCTTTTGGGTCAGATGGTTCAGTGAGTAAGGGGTTAACCCTGGCACCAATGGAAAGTGAGGATCCTCAGTCACTTGTGTTAGAAGGTGTTCTAAATGTTAGTGATGAGATGAAAGCTGGTGAAGTGAATTTAATGGACAATAGTGAGGAAGGAGCTGCATCTGGATTTTTAAATAAAGAACTGGAGATGTTTGGACTGGTTTCCCGACCTTTGACCCTGCTTGCAGGACAATGGTTTGTTGGAGAACGTCTCAGCTTGGTAAACTCCACTTCAGAAGTTCAGAGTAAACCACTCCAAGGTCAGAGAACTGTTGTTCAAGATGACAATGTAGAGAAAAAGGATTGTTTTGGTTTTCAGAGACCACATGTCGGGGTTACTATGGGGACGAATATAAGTAAAGGTCGGAGAAGTGGAATTGATAGATTGTTTGGGAATTTTCAGAATGTAAACATGGTTTTCATAAGTTTAGTGATGGTGTTGAGCTTGGTAAACATTAAATTGGCACCTATCCAGGGTGAAGTTGATTTAACAGTTCAGCTCACAAGCAAGCTTGTGGCTGCTGAGGACTTGTCCATAGATTCTAACTCGCAGCATGCTGAGAAAGGCAGCTGAGACAGGCACAAATTTAACTGAGTCCGGCATTGATTTAGCTGAGGCGTTTCTACTGACCTTGTATCAGAAGGGTTTAAAGGATGAGAAGAAAGAGGATAGTGGAGCTAAGGAAAGTAAAGGAGAGGAGGTGGATTTACCATTAGTGAGGAAGGAACTTATAAAGGAGCAGAGATGTGATGAGGAGCTTGCAGCATTGAAAGAGACAGCTCTCTAGGAGGAGGGAATTTAGAAGGAACCAGTGGGCTGCTATATTAAGGAGGAAGTATTAATGAGAAAGTGGAGACCGGCTACAGTGCTGGCAGATGAGGACTAGGCAGTCGTGCACCAGGTGGTAGTTCCCAAGGTTTATCACAACAAAATATTGAGCCTGACCCATGGGATACCCCTGGGTGGATACTTTGGAATGAGGAAAATGGTACAGAGGGTTAAGAGGGACACGATTGAGGAGTCTCTGGGGTTTAGCCCATTTGAGGTTGTTTTTGGTCATTGGCCCAGAGGATGTCTGACCTTACTTAAAGAGCAATGGTCGAGCTCGACAGTGCATGTCAATGTAATTGACTATGTTTTGAAATTCTGTGAAAGGCTCAACAAGATTTGTGACCTTGCAAAGAAAAATCCCCAAGACTCCCAAGTCAAAATGAAGCAATGGTATGATAGACGAACACGGGAACAGGTATTTCAAGTGGGCGATAAGGTCTTAGTTCTGTTTCCATTAGTGACCAACCCCTTACAGGCGAGCTTCTAAGGTCCATACCAGGTAATTAAGAAAATAGACTCTCTGAACTATGTTCTCGAAACCACTGATAGGAGGAAGCCGAGCCAGTGAGTGCCCGTAAATATTCTAAAAGCTTACCATGATCCAAAAGCCACCCCAGTTGGTGCTGTCACAAAAACAAATGAGGCTGTAAGGACTAATAATGAGGGGCCCGAGCATCTTGAAAAGATAAACATAGTGCCCACCAGACTAAAGAACTCTGTTATTTTGGCCAATTTTTCCGATAAGATCAGGCATTTGGACAAAGGGAGCAGCTGACAAAGCTAATTAACCGGCATGCAGATTTATGCCCAGACGTTCCGATGAGATGCGAGGGAACCACACATGATGTTATTGTTACTTCAGCCCAGCCTATTAAGCAGCACCCCTATCGGATGAATTTGGAAAATAGCAAGCTAGTGGAAAAAGAAACTGAACACATGCCAGCTGCTGGTATTATCCAGGAATCTTCCTCAGCTTGGGCATCTCCATGCATTGTTGTCCTGAAGCCTGATGGTAGTGTAAGGTTTTGTACAGATTACAGGAAGGTGAATGCCATCACAAAGACTGATGCTTACCCTATCCCCAGGGTGGATGATTGCATTGATAAAGTGGGTAAGGCTAGAAACGTCATCAAGATTGACTTGCTAAAGGGATACTGGTGTGTTCCTTTAACTGACAGGGCTCGAGAAATTTCAGCATTTGTCACTCCATCAGGGTTATATGAGTATAATGTCTTGCCTTTCGGAATGAAAAACACTCCAGGGACATTTCAGAGAATGATTGACTCAGTGATTAAAGGGTTAAAGAACACAGGGGCTTACATTGACGATTTAGTGGTTTGGAGTGATATGTGGGACGAGCACATTGTGGCCGTGAAGGAACTGTTTAAATGGCTGTCTGCAGCCAATCTCACAGTGAACCTCACCAAAAGTGAGTTCGGCCACGCTACGGTCTCATACCTGGGGTATGTGGTAGGTCAGGGGCAGCTGGCTCCTGTGCAGGCTAAAGTACAGGCTATTTCTGAAGTTCCCATCCTGACTAATAAGAGGGCTCTGAGGAGGTTTCTGGGAATGGTGGGGTACTATCGGAAGGTTTGTAAGAACTTTGCGGATATTGCCCTCCCTCTTACAAAGCTCTTGCAAAAGAATGAAAAGTTTCTGTGGAGTAATCCTTGCCACGAAGCCTTTGAGAGGCTGAAAACTATACTATGTTACCACCCTGTGTTATAAGCATCTGACTTTTCGAAATCTTTCTCCATGGCAACCGACACAAGTGACCAGGCTGCAGGGGCAGTGTTACTGCAGAGAGCCGAGGCTTATTTCTCTTGGAAGTTCAATGTGCACCAGAGACATTATTCCACTGTGGAAAAAGAATTACTGTCACTTATTCTTGCGTTACAGCATTTTAAGGTTTACATTTGTCCTGCACAGAAGCCATTGATAGTTTATACTGATCACAACCCATTGGTATTTTTGACTAACATGAAGAATAAAAATAGACAGTTATTAAGTTGGAGTCTGTTGTTACAAGAATTTGATATTAAGATACAATGTGTAAAGGGGACTGACAATGTAATTGCTGATTGTTTATCTAGGTGTTAGATTTGAAAATACATCTGTGTTACTCTGTTAGTTCATGACTACTTCTGTATTATATTAGACTCTGTAATGTGCCTTACTGTTGTATTTTCCCCCCAGTAAAATTCCTTTTAAGGGTGAGGGTGTTATGTGTGATGAGAAAATCAGATGGAGATGGGGTCCAGAGTTGACCCCCCTGTGAACTTTGCTGCTAATGAGAGAGAGAGATGGGGGGGGGGGGGGGGAAAGAGTCCTCCTGCTGCAGATGGGAGAGAGAGAGAGAAAGAGGATTAAAATGGATAATTTAGTATTATGGCTTCTTCACTAATTGTTGGCTTTAACGCCAAGGACATTTGGCCTGTCTGTGTGGATCCCTGCTGACACAGCAGAGTGATGCCAGGTGCCTGCTGAGACAGGAGGGAGTGGCCAGTTTGATGGACATGGACATGATCAGTTGATGGATGGCTGATACCCCGTCAGGGGAGAGAAAAGACAGGTCTGCTCAGACACTGGCAGACATGCCACAAGACACTAACTGAGTATTGTGCACCCACAGACCGGTGGGGCCTTGGAGGACCGAATTGGGAGATCGGTCACAAAGCTCACAGTGTGTCGGCAGGACCGGTGGGGGCTTGTGTGTGTGTCCACTCACACCAGAGTGACGAGTCCACCATGGAAAAACGGTCTAGTCGAGAACAGAGGGGTCATAACCGAACGACCACATCAGTACAACGGAACAAGACGACAACGGAAGGTTTGCCTGCTGCAGCTGCTCCCATCTCACTCTCTCTCTCTCTCTCCCCAATGTCACAACAGCAAATTCCTCAACTTAAACTGAACTGAACTCTGCATTATCCTAAGACTATTCATTTACCCCTAGACTACAATAGAGCTTGGTTTTGATTCTTATTTCTACACTTCTGTATTTATCATTGCTAACCTGTTTTATATGTATATTTGCATTTTTGATACTGTATTACTTAGTTTACTAATAAACACTTTTAGTTACAGTATCATCAGACTCCATAGTATCATTCCATTTCTGCTGGTTTGGTAACCCGGTCACGGGGTACGTGACACTTTCTTAAAAGTGGGATAACATCGGCTACCCTCCAATCCTCAGGAACTGGTCCTGAATCTATCGAATATTGGAAAACGATTACCAATGCATCCACAATTTTAGAGCCACCTCCGTAAGTACCCTGGGATGCAGACCATCAGGCCCTTGGGATTTATCAGCCTTCAGTCCCATCAGTCAACCGAACACCATTTTCTGCCTAATTTCCTTCAGTTCCTCCGTTACCCTAGGTCCTCTGACCACTATTACAGCTGGGAGATTGTCTGTGTCTTCCCTAGTGAAGAAAGATCCAAAGTACCTGTTCAACTCATCTGCCATTTCCTTGTTCCCTATAATAAGTTCACCCGTTTCTGTCTTTCAGCTGGGAGGAGGGCGAGGGAGAGTGGTGAGAATAGGGTGATGAGGAGCAGAGTTGAGAAGGAGAGATAGTGAGGAGCAGAGGGTGAGGGGATTGGGTTTGTGGGGATGGTGGTGAGGATGAGAGGGAGTGAGGGTGAGGATGTCAAGGAGAGGGGGAGTGTAGGGGAGAAGGAGTGAGGAGGAGAGTGAGGGTTGGAAGAGCAGAGGAAGTGAGGAGTGGAGGGGTGAAGAGGCAAGAAGGTGAAGAGCAGAGCAGCGAGGAGCAAAGGAGGTGGGGGAGCGGGGGTGACCCAAGAGGGGAAGAGTAGGAGAGGGATGAGAAGGATAAGGGTGAGGAGGTGATGTGTGAGGAGGCTAGGGGGTGAGGGGCAAAGGCAGTGAGTGGAGCTGCTGAGAATGCTGTGGAGGAGCTGAGGAGACGGAGAGGAGAGGTAGGAGTGAGGAGGAGACAGAGAGATGAGGAGAGGGGTATGTAGGGGAGGGGTGAGAAGGAGGAGCAGAGAGGGGTGGAAGAGCTGAGGAAGAGTGGGGATTGGAGGGGTGAAACAATGTGGGGAAAAGGAGGGGAGGGGAAAGGATGAGAATGGTGTCAGGAGGAGAGGGGTGAGGAGGGCTAGGCATGAGGGGTGGGGAGGAAGAGCGGTGAGGGACAGAGGGAGAGAGTGATGAGAATGGTTATGAGGAGGAGAGATAATGAGGAGCGAGAGGGTGAGGGGATGTGATGAGGGGATGGGGAGGTGAGGAGAGAGGGAGTGAGAACTGGGTGAGGAGGAGGAGTGAGTGAGGAGGAGGAGTGAGTGAGTGAGGAGGAGGAGTGAGTGAGTGAGGAGGAGGAGTGAGTGAGTGAGGAGGAGGAGGTGAGTGAGTGAGGAGGAGGAGGTGAGTGAGTGAGGAGGAGGAGGTGAGTGAGTGAGGAGGTGGAGTGAGTGAGTGAGTGAGGAGGTGGAGTGAGTGAGGAGGAGTGAGTGAGTGAGGAGGAGTGAGTGAGGAGGAGTGAGTGAGTGAGGAGGAGTGAGTGAGTGAGGAGGAGTGAGTGAGGAGGAGTGAGTGAGTGAGGAGGTGGAGTGAGTGAGGAGGTGGGGGCAATGGGGAGAAAAGGAGAGGTGTATGCAGGGGTGGGGTGAGGAGAGGGGTTGGAGAGACACAGTGAGGGGCAGTAGTGCTGAGGAAAAGTGGGAAGTGGAAGGGTGAAGAGGGGAGAGGGTTGAGGAGCAAAGTGGGGGAGAGGGGGTGTCAGAGCGGGACAGCAGGAAAGGGGTGTGAAAGGGAGTGATGAGCAGAATGAGGGTGAGGAGGTGTGGGGGAAAGGGTGGTGATGGGGCAAAGGAGCTGAGGGGGCTGAGAATGGGAGGGGTGAGAAGGGGAGAGATTGTGGAAGGGTGTGCAGGGTGCAGAGGGGGATTTGTGGTGGAGGGGCAAGGGGAGGCAGTTGTGAAGGGGAGGAGGAGGGGATGGGTTGGAGGGGATGGAATGGAGGGGATGGAGAGTAGCTAGGGGAGGGATCTAGGGTGATGATGAGGTGGAGAGGACGTGGGAGAGATGGTGTCGGTTACAGCAGATGAGAGAATGTGTGAGGGGAGGTGGTGAGTGAGTAGACACAGGAAGATGTGAGTGAAGAGGAAATGGAGCAGATATGGGGAAGAGGACATGGGGAAGACATGGGGCAGAGGAGACGGAGACATTGTATGAGGGAGAGATTGTGGGTGGGGGGGTGATGGTGTTAAGGAGAGGGGGTGGATAGGAGCTAGGGAAGAGGATCTGGGGAGATGGCGTGGAAAGAGATGGTGTAGGGAAAGTGATTGAGGGGGAGAGGGGATTGAGAAGGAGAGAGGTGTGGAGGGGAGATGGCGTGGGGAGTGAAGGTGTAGGGAAAGGGATTGAGGGGGAGAGGGGATTGAGAAGGAGAGGGGTGTGGAGGGGAGATGTTGTGGAGGAGGGATAGTTCGAATCTGGTAGAGGGGAGGGTGAATATTGGGAGATGGAGGTGGAGGTGTGAGTGAAATAGAGCGATGTGGAAGTTGGAGGGGAGGAGTGGAGTAGGGAGGAGTATTAAGTGGGATGGGTCGGCAGAGGGAGTCTGAGGAGGTGTGAGTGTTTCCCGGGGGTACATGAGGGTTGCATGTTTAGCTAGTGGTGAGGAGGGCAAACGGAATGCGAACATTTTCTTGGAGAGGACGACATCGGAATGTCCTCGCGCATCGGTCAAACCATATATGGAATACCAGGAGCAAACTGGGCGCTCCGTCGCCGTGCAGCAAGGTCGACGGGAGGGGCAGGGGTGGCGGGACCGGGGGGAGGGAGAATGGTGATGGACGGGCGGAGAGGTGCAGAGTGGAAGGAGGGGTGTAGAGATTGGGGGACAGAATGGGGGTAGAGTTTGGGCAGAACCAGAGAAGGAGAGAAGGAGTGGATTGAGAGGGTGGTCAGGAGTGGACGGAAGAGGGGTTCTGGGAAGGGGGAGTGTGGGTGGGTCAGGAGGGCAGAGTGGACGGTGGATGGTGGAAGTGGAGAGTGGCGAAGGAATGTGTGAGGCCCGGGGTAATCTGATCAACCGACCCTACCTCAGTTGGTTCCAGATAGGGCGTGGTGACGCAAACAGCTGGACAAACTGGAATGGCAAAAAGAGAAAACTTGCAATAGTGTCAGGGCAGGACAGCTGCTGAGAAGACAGACTACCCGGAGCTGGAGAACTCAGCCGAAGTCCGGGAGGCTTCAGAGAGCCGAAACTGAAAGTCCGACCACTTCTCTGGTCGGGACCGGCAGAGATGGAGAGAAAACCTGGAACAGATCTTGCCCGACTTCAGGGTCACGGCTCGATGAACAATGAGGTCCGAATCCTGGAGCAGAGCGCTGCCAACACCGGATGGCGGCGGCGATGTCTTTGGATTTCGACTCAGAACAGCTCCGCAGGAGCTGGGTGGAGGGCGAGTAGTTTTCCAGAGGGAGCGCGGAGTGGGTGATACGGGACGGAGACGGGGGTGGACTGTATCCAGAGATACCGGCCACGTGACAGATGCACTGCCACCTGGCTGGTCGGAGGACACACCACATGCCAATCAACATTTGGTCCCTCCCAACTAATCAATACACATCTAAATTATTGGTCACCTTAATTGGATTATCGCGCCCAGCCCCATGCTATAAAAGGTGAGACTTGTGCCTGGTTCGATCTCTCTTACAGAGCACCACATTGGAGGTAAGTGCATTGATTTATGTTTGGGAAGGTCTATCGTTTGTCCTGGTGAGGGAGCCGCAGCTATCCAAGGTCAAAGGGGATAGCTGTTGTAGTGCTTTTCCCTTGTTCTTTGTATGTGTAACCGTACCCTGTCCCCACACTGCTCCCTGTGTATTGTAATTGGTTGTGTTGACCCGACTTCCCCTTTAATAATAAATTCCTTATTATTAAAACTGTGTGTGTCCAGGCCTCTACTGTTGAGACTCAAAGAACCAGTTATTTTCCATCACAACAGAGGGACAATGAGGTGAGAGAGGATGGAGACTGGGGAGAGGATTGAGAAGAAGTGGTTGAGGGAGTGCGATAGGAGGGTGGTGGTTGGAACATTGAGGAGGGAGTGTGAGAAAAGCTAGAGGGTAGTAGAGGACAGTCGAGGAGAGGAGTAGGTGAGCTTAGATGGAGGTGGTGGTGCTGCAGGGGGAGGGGGAGGGAAAAGGTGGTGCTGCTGGAAGCGGATGAGTGGAGGGCGGTAAGGGAGAGATGAGAGAGGGTGCAGACCGGGATGGTGTTAGGTGGTTGAGAGGAGAAAGGCGAAACTGGTAGGGATTTAGGGAGGAGAACTTAATGGTCTGAGGAGCTGGCAGTGAGAATTCATGCTAGGAAGGGGAGGAGTGGAGCAGACATGTGTAAACGCAGAAAATGATTTGGATGACAGAATTGATGTCTTTGGCCAAATTTGCTGAAAGTATGAAGATGAGTGAAGGGGACAATTGGTGTTGAGGAAGGACATGAATGGATCAGAAGTCCAGGCAAAGCCTGTGCAGGTGGAATATAGTCTAGAGAAGTATATGGTCATGCACTTTGGTGGAAAGAATAAATACGTGGATTATTTTCTAAACGGAGAACTATTTCTGATGTCGGAGTTGCAAGGAGCTTGCGAGTTCTTGTGCAGAATTCCCCAAAGGTTAATTGACAGGTTAAGTTGGTGATGAGGAAGGAAAAAACAATGTATGGAAGGAAAGTAAGAAGAAAATTAAATTTTGTTGTCAAGCTTGACTAAGTATTGCTCAAGATTCGATACAGCAAGATAAGACGCAGGCGCTGCCATGCTTGTACTAGCTAACATTAATTCATGCCATTAATGAGGTATTGTTAAGCTTTGTCCAAGACTGTCTAACTAATAAAGGAACTGACTATGGTTGTGCAGTTCTAATTTTGTGAACTGCGTGGGAATATTCGTGAACTAGCTGATATCAGACAAGTGCTTATTGAAATCGCTAAGTTTGTTTGGCTGTTGGCTATTGCTGAAAATTTACTGTATAAATTTAGATGTAACCTGACATTGGTGGAGTCGTAAGGCTATGACCCCTGTGATTATATGTGTGATGAGCAAACCAAGCTGAGATGGGGTCCAGAGTTGACCCCCCCTGTGAACTATCCCACGCAGATGAAAGAGAGAGAGAGACATGATTTAATATTATTGCCTGAATTGGCTGATTGTTTACCTTTGCTCCAAGGACACTTTTGCCTGCTTGTAAGATTCCTGCAGAGACAACAAGGTGGGTCCAGGTTGATGGACAGCCAGTGCCCTGAAAGGGTAGATAACAAGCAGGTCTGCTAAGACAAGCAGGCACACCACGGGACACTGAAAGAGTGCTGTGCACCCACGTGAAGGTGGGGGTTTGGAGGATCGATTCAGGGATCAGTGCCTCACAGTGTGTGAAAGTGCGACCGGTGGGGAACTGTTTGTGTGTCCACCGCTGACGAACGGTCGTACGGGGTCACAGTCGGTGGCCATAATGGGACAGGAAGACAACGGAAGGTTTGACGGCAACAGCATCACCTCTTGCTCCCTCTTCCCTCTCCCTTTTTCTCCCCCCACTCAACGGTACACCAACAACTACCTCGACCTAAACTGAACTGAACTCTTCACCATTGGAAGAGCTTGGTTTTGATTCCTATTTCCACACTTCTGTATATATCATTGCTAACCTGTTTCATATATTTGCGTTTTATAGTACTGTATTACTTAGTTTACTAATAAACACTTATTAGATACTGTAATACCAGACTCCAATTCCATTTCTGCTGGTTCGGTAACCTGGTCATGGGGTACGTGACATGTATTAAAGGGTTAACCATATATTTCTTTTGATAACCCTGTAAATTCTCATACAGGCTGTAGAATTAGTTATCTCGCCCCTTCCAGATTTAGCCTCGGTGCTGCTAGATAATGCGGGCCTAATGTTATTCATTGATGCATTCTCCTGCAAACCCAATTATTGTACAATACTGGCCTAACATGCGCTGGTGAACCTGACTGAAATTTTGGAAGTACGTTCCCTCTTCCAAAGAACGTCTGCACAAGTGGCCAAACTTTTTGCCTTAACAAGAATGGGGGGAGATTTGATAGAGGTGTATAAAATTGTGATGGGTATAGATAGAGTGAGGCTACGGGATTAAAAAAAAACGGAGGTTAATGGTGAAGGGGGAAAAGTTTACAGGGAACATGGGGGGGGGCTTCTTCACACAGAGTGGTGGGAATGTGGAATGAGCTGTCAGATGAAGTGGTGAATGCAGGCTCAATTTTAATATTTAAGAAAAACTTGGACAGGTACATGGATAAGAAGTGTATGGGGGGATACGGTCCAGGTGCAGGTCAGAGGGACTAGGCAGAAAAATGGTTTGGCACAGCCAAGAAGGGCTAAGAGGCCTGTTTCTGTGCTGTAATGTTCTGTGGTTCTAACGGGAGTATGCACTTTGGCAGGAGGATACACTGTAAATATATACACAGACTCCAGATATGCTTTTGTGGTATTACATGATTTGGGGTCCCTTTGGTAGCACAGATGATTTATTATGTTAAGTGGAAAACCCATACAATATGCATACCTTATCACAAGTCTTTTAGAGGCAGTGAAATTGCAGTCATTGTGAAGCTCACACAAACAAATCAGACCCTATAGTCTTAGGCAACGCAGCGGCTAAGTGGGCAGCAACAGTTTAAAAGGCTATGCAGCTACAGCATACAGTATGCCAAAGCCACTCCATGATCTCAAGTCAAGTCACTTTTTATTGTCATTTAAACCATAACTGCTGGTATAGTACACAGTAAAACCAAGACAACATTTTTCAGGACCATGGTGTTAAATGAAATAGTACAAAAACTACACTAGACTACAGACATACCCAGGACTGCATAAAGTACACAGAACAGTGCAGGCATTATAATAAGACAATAGGCACAGCAGAGGGTAGTGGGTTGGTAGTCCGATGGCTTGGGGGAAAACTGTTATATAAATAAATGGCTGAATGGCAGTGTCCATTTCTCTACTCCCACCGAGTATTTCATTGGAGTCGGATGTGGTCCAATTTAATGTCCATTGGAGAACAGAACGGATGGGAGCCAGCCGGCCAGCTAGGGCTTGCTTTTTTCCTGATCTGATTGCAGCCAACTGAACAGCACAGAAAAAGACAACAACAGGTGGCTAAACAACCGCTGTTCACTGATACTTTTTCCTAATCTTGATTACCATTTCCTTAGATTGGGTGGAGTTTGTTAGGTGTGTTCAGGAAAGTTTCCTGACATATGTAGATAAGCCAAGTAGATGAGAGGCTGTACAAGCCAGCTGGATGAACTCGGGTTGGGCAGCATCCGTTGAAAGGAGCAGTCAACAGTTTGGGCCGAGACCCTTCATCAGGACTAAAGGAGGAGGGGGCAGGGACCCTACATAAAAAAAGATGGGTGGGGAGGGTGGAATGTGCCAGGTGAAAAACCAATCAGAGGAAAGATCAAGGGGTGAGGGAGGGGATAGGCAGGAGAGGTGAAGAAGGAATCTAAGGGGAAAGCACTATGGGTAGTAGAAGAAGGCAGAGTCATGAGAGAGGTGATAGGCAGCTAGAAGAGAAGACAGAGTGAAGGTGGGATGGAGGAAGGGAGAGGGAGGGAATTACCAGAGGTTTGAGAATTCGATGTTCATACCAAGGGGCTGGAGACTACCCAGACGGTATATGAGGTGTTGCTCCTCCAACCGAAGTTTGGCCTCATGGCAGTAGAGGAGACATATCAGAATGGGAATGTGAAGGAGAGTTGAAGTGAGTGGCAATCGGGAGATCCTGTCTGTTGTGGCGGACGGAGCGGAGGTGCTCGACAAAGCAGTCCCCCAATCTGCGTCGGGTCTCGCTGATGTAGAGGAGGCCGCACCGGGAGCACCAGATGCAATAGATTACCCCAACAGACTCACAAGTGAAGTGTTGCCTCACCTGGGAGTACTGTTAAGGGCCCTGAATGGTGGTAAGAGAACAGGTGTAGCACTTACGCTTGCAGGGATAAGTGCCAGGTGGGAGATCTGTGGGGAGGAATGTGTGGACCAGGCAGTCACGGAGGGAATGAGCCCAGCGAAAAGCAGAGGGGGTAGATGGCGAAAGATGTCCTCGGTGGTGGGGGTCCTGTTGAATGTAGCAGAAGTAGCGGAGGATAATATGCTGGATCTGGAGGCTGTTGGGGTGATAGGTGAGGAGGACAAGGGGGACACGGTCCCTGTTGTGACGGGAGGATGGGGTGAGGGCCGAAGTGCGGGAAATGGAGGAGATGCGGGTGAGGGCATCATTGATGACGGCAGAAGGGAAACCACAATTCTTAAAGAAAGAGGACATTTGGGATGTCCTGGAACAGAAAGCCTCATCCTGGGAGCAGATGCGGTGGAGACGGAGGAACTGGGAATAGGGAATAGCAATTTTGCATTTGGCAGGGTGGGAAGAGGTATAATCAAGGTAGTTATGGGAGTCAGTGGGTTTATTGAAGGTGTCAGTGGACAGTCTATCTCCAGAGATGGAGGCCGAGAAAGGGGAGGGAAGTGTCCGAGATGGACCAAGTGAATTTGAGGGCTGGGTGAAAGTTAGAGGCAAAGTCGATGAAATTGATGAGCTCAGCATGGGTGCAGGAAGCAGCACCAATGTAGTCGTCAATGTATCGAAGGAAAAGTTGGGGAGCAGTACCAGTATAGATTTGGAGCATAGACTGTTCCACATAACCCACGAAGAGGCAGGCATAGCTGGGGCCCATTTGAGTGCCCATGGCTACACCCTTGGTCTGAAGAAGTTATTAAGTGTGAGTACCAGTTCTGCCAACCTGAGGAGTGTGGTGGTGTTGGGGAACTGGTGAGGTCTATTGTCCAGAAAGTAGCAGAGGGCTTTGAGGCCTTCTTGATGGGGAATTGAAGTGTATAAGGATTGGACATCCATAGTGAAAATGAAGCGGTTGGGACTGGGGAGCTGGAAGCTATTGAAGAGGTGGAGGGCATGGGATGTATCCCGGATGTAGGTGGGGAGGGACTGAACTATGGGTGACAAAATGGAGTCCAGGTAGGCAGACATAAGTTCAGTGGGACAGGAGCAGGCCGAAACTATAGGCCTACCAGGACAGTCAGGCTTATGGATCTTGGGGAGGAGGTAAAAGTGAGCAGTGCGGGTGTGGGAATTATGAAGTTTTTTGGCTGAGGATGGAAGGTCTCTGGAGTTGATGAGGGCAGTGATGGTACGGGAGACAATGGTGTGATGTTTTTTTGGTTGGATCCTGTTCCAGGGGTAATTAAGAGGAGGTGTCAGTGAGGTAGAGGTCCATCTGCCAGACTACTACTGCACCACCTTTGTCTGCGGGTTTGATGGTGAGGTTGGGATTAGTGCAGAGAGAGTGGAGAGCAGTGCGTTCAGGGGGAGTGAGGTTGGAACAGGAGAGAGGATTGGTGAAGTTAAGACGATTGATGTCTCGGTGACATTTGGAGGTGAAAAGATCGAGTGCAGGTAGAAGGCCCGGTGGGGGTGTCCAGGAGGAAGAGGAGGGTTGAAGATGAGAGAAGGGGTCATCATTAGGGGGAGGGGAATCCTTGTTAAAGTAGTAGGGTCGGAGACGTAGGTGACGGAAGAAGAGTTCAGCGTCATGCCGGGCACAGAACTCACTGAGGTGTGGACGGAGTGAGGCCCTTGCTGAGCACAGAACGCTCTGCCTCAGAGAGGGGAAGGTCAGAGGGGATGATGAAGACATGACAAGGGTTGGGGCTGGGGTCAGAGGAGGGTGAAGAGTGGGAGGTCTCAGGATGGGGATGGGGGTTGGGATGTTCAGGGAGAGCGGGCAGAGGGGAGGATGAGGGATCAGAGGAATGGAGGGGAGATGGGTGGAGGGAGGGTTGGGAGTCGCGGGGAGGATGGGGGTGTCGTGGTTTCTCGTGCCCCACAAACGACGAAGAGACACAGAAGATTCTTCAAGAAGTGTTAAACTTTAATTTGCAAACCAAAGCTGAGACAGTCAGTGAGCTAGTCGCTGATTGCCCGTCGATCCTTGTACACAGCATTTTTTATAGCAATCTCCTGGTTTAGTTGCATTAGCATATCCAATCGGTCTATAGTTGCATGTCACCAGTACATCAGCTCCTGACTTGCCACTATTGTTTCTACCCATTAACTTAATCATGTTCTAATCTACTTTTTAGGCCATTTATTTACCTTATCCCTGGCCACAGTTATCTCTTAGCTAGCCTGTCATTAACATCCTATCACATGTTTCATCTTCCTATTTGCCACCATTATTGTCTCGTTTGGCTACGGCTTAAGTCACTAATAAGTCAATACTACACAGGTTACATTCTAGCTAATAAGTCAATAGTTACATGGTAAATACCATAGAAAATACAGTGTGTACCTGGTAGATCAATAATGCGTAATAAATACTTAGTAAGCAGTGTTTCATAGCAAATGATACATTATGTTTTCCAATAGGGAGTAGCAGAGGAATAAGGATGAGGTGTGGAGGAAGGGTTGGGAGTCATGGGGGGGAATAGGGGGTAGTAGAGGAATAAGACGAGCGGTAGGACCCAGTGGCAGTAAGAGCGGTCCTGGTCTGGAGAGGTTCAGGATCTCAGTCCGAGCTGGATCTAGAGCTATGGGTGTCGGAGTCTGTGGCCTGCAGGGTGCCAGAACTGAGGTCCAAATCAGAAGCGGGTGAGTCCGTGGCACGCCGGGGGCTGATGCCCATGTCTGGGAGGCCACGGTTCCAGTCGGGGTCAGAGTCCGCGGTGAATGGGTCTTCGGCCTGCCGGAGGCCTGAGAAGTCAAAGTCCAAGAGGTCGGGGTCTGGGCTGGGGGCAGTCGTCGTGGGCTGCAGGCAGGCGAACTTGTGATCCTTCTTGGACGTGAGGAAGGAGAAGAAACGGCGGCTGGAGGCATGAATCTGGCAGAGAATGAAGTGTAGGAGAGGTCCATGGCAGACAGTGGACAGCGAGGCCTGCAGAGGTGGCAGGGAGAGAGACAAGGTCCGTTGGTATCTCCACATGGCGGTGAGCGTGGCTCGGAGAATCCGGCGCAAGTAGCGGAGGGAGCAACTGTCAACAAAACGGCGGTACCAGGGATCCGAACTTGGGAGGCCTGGAACCGAAGCTGGAATCCCTGCGGTACGAGATGGCAGTGGAGACACGTTCCCAAAATCGAGACGTGTCTGGGTCAGGGCATGATCAAAGAGTGGAAGAGAGGCGGAGATCTCAGAGGGTGAGCAGTGAGAAAGGGTCTCACTGAACTCCCGTCGAAGAGAAGATTTAAACTTCTTCGGGGTAGGCATACCTCGAAGAGACTTCGCAGCGGAGTAAAGAATAGTAAACACAAAGTAAACTGCAGATGTTGTGGTCAAGAGATGAGAGGCTTATTTGATCTGGTATTGGGAAATGAACCTGATCAAGTGTCAGATCTCTTGGTGGGAGAGCATTTTGAAGATGGTGATCACAGCTCTATCTCCTCCACCATAGCGCTTCAGAGGGATAGGAGCTGACAATTTGGGAAGACATTTTATTTGGATAAGGGGAAATATGCTATTAGGCAGGCACCTGGGAGCATAAATTGGGAGCAGATGTTCTCAGGGAAATGCATGGCAGAAGATTACAAGGTTGCTAGGAAGGAGCTTAAGAATGGAATTAGGAGAGCCAGAAGGGGCCATGAGAAGGTTTTGGTGAGCAGCATTAAGGAAAACCCCAAAAGGCATTTTACAAGTATGTGAAGAGCAAGAGGATGAGCCGTGTGAGAATAGGACCAATCAGGTGCGATAGTGGAAACGTGTGCATGGAGTCAGAGGAGGTAGTGGAGATAATGAATACTTTGCTTCAGTATTCATCAGGGAAAAAGACTTTGGCAATTGTGGACACAGTGGACTGAAATGCCTGAGCATATAGACATTATGAAAGAGGATGAGCTGGAGGCTTTCAAAAACATTAAGTTAGATAAGTCACTGGGACCAGATGAGAAATACCCTGGGCTACTGTGGGAACTGAGAGAGGAGACAGGGAAGTACTGGAGGATTGGAGGGTTCCAAATGTTGTACCCTTCAAGAAAGGGAGTAGAGATAACCCAGGAAATTACAGACCAGTGAGTCTGACTTCACTGGTAAGCAAGTTGTTGATGAAGATCCTGAGAGGCAGGATTTATGAGCATTTGGAGAGACCTAATCTGATCAGGGATAGTCAGCATGGTGTTGTCAAGGGCAGGTCATGTCTTATGAGCCTGATTGATTTCTTTTAGGAAGTAACAAAACATATTGATGAAGGTAGACCAGTGGAGGTAGGGTATTTGGATTTCAGTAAGGCATTTGATAAGGTTCCCCATGCAAGGCTCCTGTAGAAAGTAAGAGGCTTGGGATCCAAGGAGACCTTTCTTTCGGGATTTAAATTGGCTTGCCCACAGAAGGCAAAGGGTGGTTGTAGGTTGTTTGTGTTCTGTATGGAGGTCAGGGACCAGTGGTGTTCCACAGGGATCTGTTCTGGAACCCCTCCTATTTGTGATTTTTATAAATGACCTGGATGAAGAAGTAGAAAGATGTGTTAGTAAGTATGCTGATTGTGGATAGTCTGGAAGGTTGTCACAGGCTACAGCGGGAGATCGATAGGATGCAGAACTGCACTGAGAAGTGGAAGATGGGCCAAGCAGATAAGTGTGAAGTGGTTCATTTTGTTAGGTCCAGTTTGAAGACAGAATATAATATTAATGATATATTATTAATGAAATATTAACTTTTGGCAATGTGGAGAATCAGAGAGATATTGGGGTTCGTGTAGATAGGACACTCAGAGTTACTGTGTTGGTTGACAGTGTTATTAAGAAGACATATGGTGTGTTGGCATTCATCAACTGAGGGATTGAGTTCATGAGATGTGAGGTAATGTTACAGTGGGTCAGACCCCACTTGGAGAACTGTGTTCATGTCTGGTCACCTCACTAGAGAAAGGATGTGGTGACTATAGAGTGCAGTGGAGATTTACAAGGATGTTGCCTGGATTGGAGGGCGTACATTATGAAAATAGTTTGGATGAACTTAGTCTTTTCTCCTTGGAGCAACGAAGGATGAGAGGTGACCTGATAGAGGTGTACAAGATGATGAGGCATTTATTGTGTGGATAGCCAGAGACTTTTTCCCAGGGCTGAAATGGCTAACATAGGGGGGCATTGTTTTAAGGTGTTTGGAAATGGGTACCATGGGGATGTCAGGAGTAAGTTATTTACACAGAGTGGTGAGTGCGTGGAATGCCTGCCCAGAGTGCTGATGTGAGAGGATACAATAGAGTCTTTTAAGAGCCTCGGGTAGGTACATGGAGCTTAGAAAAATAGACAGCTATGTGCTAGGGAAATTCTAGGCAGTTTCCAGAGTAGGTTACATGGTTGGCACAACATTATGGGCCAAAGGCCCTGTAATGTGCTGTAGATTTCTATGTTCTATAAGGAAGCGTTGTGTAGACACCCATACAATAGGCCAGCGTACCCAAAAAATCTCTTACGCACCTTATTGAAAATGGCACATGGGAAAGGGCATATAGGAAAGGGTGTTGTACATAAACTTCTGCAACAATGGTTTGCTCCAGGGCTAACTGCAACAGCACAATGTGTTGTAGCAAGTTGTGAACTCCATTAACAAAATGACACATGTCCCCCGCAAAATTTGTTCGCCTACTGCTGAAAGAGCCCCCCCCCCCCCATGTAGATATTGTGCACTTGCTGTGCCAGTGGAGGATACAAATACTTGTTAGTCACAGTGGAGTATTCGCCACTCAGAAGGCCGATATTCAAATTGTAAATACTTTAATGAAGGAAATATTCCCCTTCATTAAAGAGGACAGCCCTGCAGATCTCTTTTGCGATATTGATGCTGAGAACTATACCAGCGGGGTCTTGGATCCCCTTAACAAGTATCAAACAGCGCTGGTCTGGACCAATGAAGAAATGATCGAATTTGGGAGAAGCAATGAGATGAAATCAGAGATACATAGTGGATGCGTTACCTCAGCCAAAGAAGAAAGCACATATCCCTTTAAACCTGGAGATTTTGTGTATGTGAGAAAGCTTAAAAAGATTCTCTTTCATCTGTGTGGCAGGGTTCTTACCAGGTAATTTTGGTAACCAGAGACGCAGTAAAGCTTGAAGGATGGAGGGATTGGTTGCACAAGGCCAAGTGCAAGCGGGCAGTGAAAGAGAAAGGAGAAAAATGAAGAGACTTATATTGTTGCTCGAACTGCTGAGACTAATAAATGGGAAGAATGCATTTAATACCTGCAGTTGAATACGCTAACCGGAGGTGTAATGTGTCAAGCTGTTCGGTGTGGATGGCCATACCCACTCACACAGGGAAAGGGGGAGGGGGGATGTTGGGATCAATACCTTTCTAATAGTACCAAGAACAAGGAATATAGGAAAGTAATGGGAAGATTTGCGATAATGTTCTGGGGACATAATTTTACTGATAAGAATGATGTCCGCAGAGAAATTCAGGTGAATTTGGAAATGACGCCATGGGTCCAATGTTAAGACCTAAGTAACTCTTGCTTTCCTTGGTATCTAACTCATTCACAATGCCACCCCCCCCCCCTCCTTAGCCTTGGGGTCTAGAATACAAGGGGACACATTGGCTGGTGCAAGGAGGGATGGGAAATATAGTATTCAAAGTGTTCTGTGTTGTATCTCAATGCACTGAGTATGAAATAAATTGGATGATCTTGTTGCACAATTAGAGATTGTCAGGTACGATGTTGTGGCCATCACTGAATCCTAGCTGAAAGATGGTTGTAGTTGGGAGCTGAATGTCCAAGGTTACATGTTATATCAGAGGGATAAGAGGTTAGGCTGAGGGAGTGGCATGACTTTGGTGGAAAAGAACGGCATCAACTCAGTAAAAAGAGGTGGCATGAGATTGGAAGATGTTGAATCCTTGTGGGTTGGGTTAAGAAACTGCAAGGGTAAAAGGACCTGGACGGCAGTTATATACAGGCCTCCAAAAAGTAGCTGGGATATGGACCATAGATTACAACAGGAAATAGAATAGGTGTGACAAAAAAAAACAATGTTATGATGGTCATGGGAGATATCGACATAGAGGTTGTTTGGCAAAATTAGGTTGAAGTGGAACTCAAGAGAATGAGGTTGTTGAATGCCGATGAGGTGGCTTTTTAGAGCAGTTTGTCATTGAGCCTACTAGGGGTTAGCTATGCTGGATTAGGTGTTATGTAATGAACTGGAGGTAATTAGGGAGGCTGAAGGTAAAAGAGCCCTTAGGAGGCAGTGATCAGTATCATTGAGTTCAGCTTGAAATTTGATAAGGAAAGGGTAAAGTCTGATGTAGCAGTATTTCAGTGGAGTAAAGGAAATAACAGTAGTATGAGCGAGGAGTTGACCAAAGTAAATTGGAAAGAGATGCTGGGAGGGATGACAGCAGAGCAGCAATGGTGTGAGTTTCTGTGAAAATAAGAAAGATGTAGGATAGATATATTGCAAAAATGAAGAAATACTCATATGGCAAAATAGTATAACCGTGGCTGACAAGGGAAGTCCAAGCTTATGTAAAAGCAAAAGGGAGAGCATACAACAAAGCAAAAATTAGTGGGAAGACAGAGGATTCAGAAGCTTTTAAAACAATGCACGAGAGTGGCAAATAAAATACAATGTTGGAAAATGCATGATCATACATTTCAATAGAAGGAACAAATGTGCAGACTATTTTCTAAATGGAGAAAATCCAAAAATCTGATCTGCAAAGAGACTTGGGAGTCCTTGTGCAGAACACCCGAAAGGTCACCTTGCAGGTAGAGTTGGTGGTGGGGAAAGTCAATACAATGTTAGTATCACACAAAATGCTGGAGGATCTCAGCAGATGAGACAGCATCTATGAAAGAAAACTACAGAAGCCCTTCAGCAGGACTGGAGAAAAATAGCTGAGGAATAGATTGAACAGGTGGGGTGAGATAAACACCAGGTGATTGGTGAAACCTGCAAGGGAAGGGATGAAATAAAGAGCTGGGAAGTTGATCGGCGAAAGTGTCAGAAGGCCATGGAAGAAAGAAAAAGGGGAGGAGCTACAGGGGATGTGATGGGTTGGCAAGGAGACAAGGCGAGAAAGGGAAAGGGGGATGGGAAATAGTGAAGGGTGTGTGGGGTGTGGGAATGCTGGGCATTACCAGAAGTTTGAGAGATTGATGTTCATGCCATCAGGTTAAATGCTACTGAAGTGTAATATAAAGTGTTTTTCTTCCAGCCTAAGTGTGGCCTCATCACAACAATGGAGGAGGCCATCGATGGACATATATGACTGGTTATGAGAAGTAGAATTAAAATGGGTGGCCACCGGGAAATCCCACTTGTTCTGGCAGCCCGATCTCCCAGTGGCCTCCCATTTTATCTCCTTGCCTGCCATTTGCCTCCCTCTGGTGCTTCTCACCCCTTCTTCTTTCTTCCATGGCCTTCAGTGTCTTTCACCAATCAACTTCCCAGCACTTTACTTCATCCCTCCCCTTCCAGGTTTCACCTATCATCTGGCATTTCTCTCAACCCTCCCTCCAGCTTTTAAATCTACTCCTCGGCTTTTTTCCCTCCAGTCCTGCTGAAGGGCTTTGGCCCTTAACATCGACTGTACCTTTCTCCCAGATGCTGCCGGACCTGAGTTCCTCCAGCATTTTTTGTGTGTGTTTCTCGGATTTCCAGCATCTGCAGATTTTCTCTTGTTTACTTTGTTAGCATTTATTGCAAGGGGTCTAAAATACAAGAGCAGGGATATGATGCTGAGGCTTTGTCAGGCACTGGTGAGACCTCACCTTAAGTGTTGTGAACAGTTTAGGGCTCCTTATCCAAGAAAATATGGGTGGTCATTGGAGAGGGTCAGAGGAGGTTCACGAGGATGATTCTGGGAATGGAAGGGCTATGATACTAGGAACATTTGATGGCTCTGGGTCTGTACTCACTAGAATTCAGAAGGACAAGGGGGGATCTCATTGAAACCTTTCGAAAGTTGAAAGGCCTAGACAGCGGGCCAAAGGGTCTGTACTGTGCTGTAAGTTTTCTATGTTTCTGAGTAGATGTGGAAAGGGTGTTTCCCATGGTGGGGAGTCTAGGACAAGAGAGCACAGACACAGGATAGAGGGGTGCCCATTTTAAACAGAGATGCAGAGAAACTTATTTAGCCAGAGGATGGTGAATTTGTGGAATTTATTACCACAGACAGCAGTGGAGGCCAGGTCATTGGGTGTATTTCAGGCAAAGATTGATAGGTTCTTGATTGGACATGAAATCAAAGGTTACGGGGAGAAGGCCGGGGTGTGGGGCTCAGGAGGAAATAAAAGGATCAGCCATGATTGTATGGTGGAGAAGAGTTGATGGGCCAAATGGCCTTATTCTGCTCCCATGTCTTATGGGCATGCGAATAGAGTACAGGGTAAAATACATGCAATGTTACAAGTAACATCTGGACTAGCAGTACCGGGAGTGGCAAACAGATTTTTTTTCCTCAAGAACCCCTCCTCCCAAGCAATTGCTACTGGGTCTGTGTAAGTAAAGCTTACCCTTGGCTATCCCCTAATCAGCAAGGGTGTTGTTACCTGCAGTGTGTGGTTCCCATTAAGAGACTGGTAAGCAAATTGAAAGATCATCCTTTGAGAACCATCACCCAATTTGAGTATTTTTGGATGATATTTTATCCTTTGTGTGGGGTGGCTGGGACATCTAGAGAAAAAAATTAACATGGCCTCTGCAATGGAAAAATTGTCTAATAATACAGCATCTGCCTTAGAGACACAAAAACACATAAAAGACTTAACAGTGGAGGTAGTGGCCTTTGGGACCGAGGTTCTGTAGAATAGAATGATACGTGATTTTATATTAGCTGAGAAAGGGCGAACTTGTACATTAGAAGACAGGAATATTGTACTTACATCATTGATGAATCTGAAAATATCACCTATCTGGCAGACCATATTCAGAAAAGTGTGAAGCAGATTAAGGATGTAGGTACAGAAATCCATGACTATAATCCCCTGTGGTGGTGGCCATTTGGAATCCTTTTGGGGATTGATGGGGAACCTTCATCCATTATGTGTTAATTTTGCTAATGATTATACTTGTGGTCAAGGTCACATGATGTCCCTGTTCCTGGATAACTCGGCCTCCAAAACTCCTATAATGTTACTCCCTCAAATTAATCTGGAATCTTTCAATCCAGAATATGATGAACAAACTGCAGGAAATCTGCAGATGCTGGAAATTCAAGCAACACACTCAAAATGCTGGTGGAACACTGCAGGCCAGGCAGCATCTATAGGGAGAAGCACTGTCGATGTTTTGGGCCGAGACCCTTCGTCATGAAGAAGCCTGTTTAAACAAGAGGCCTTTACCCCTTGGGTATTCCCTATCCTGAGGCAATCGAGGAGCAGTATCCTAGAGAGGTGGTTGAGGGATGAGGTGGATCGGACAATCAATAAGGAAGAAAATTAAGAAGAAAATTCAATTTTGAATTAAGTTTTGTTGTCAAGCTTGACTGGCTAAGTATTGCTCAAGATTCGATACAGCAGGATGACAGGATAAGACTCAGATGCTGCCTTGCTTGTGCTAGCTAACAGTAGCTGGCAATAGTTTATGCCAGTAATGAGGTATTGTTAAGCATTGTCCAAGACTTAGGCAGGTACTTGCTCCAGCTTAGAAGGATCTAATCAATTATTGAATGGGTCTAGATAGAGTATACATGACCTCATGTGAGAGTCTAGGACCAGAGACCAAAGCCATAGAATAGAAGGGCATCCTTTTAATAAGAGGTAACAAGGAATTTCTTTAGAGGATGATGAATATAGAGACAGACAGATAGATAAATACTTTATTGATCCCAAAGAAAATTATAATGTCACAGAAGCATTACAAGTGTACATATATACAAATTTTCAAATATTAGAAAAGAAGTGAGAAAGAATTTTTTAAAAATTACCTGAAACACTTTAACAGGTGGGGTCATTACTTTCCTGGCTGTAGGCTGACTCATTATAGATCCTAATGGCCAAGGGTAAGAATGACCTCATAGTGCTCTTTATAGTAGCACAGTTGTCTTAGTCTCTTACTAAAAGTGCTCCTCTGTTCAGCCAAGTGACAAGCAGAGGGTGAGAAATATTGTCCAGAATTGTCAGGATTTTCCATAGGGTCCTTTGTTCTACCACAGGCTCTAGTTTGTCTAGTTTGACTACTATAATGGAGCCAGCCTTACCAATTAGTTTATTGAGTCTGTTGGCATGACCCGTGTTACCATTGCCGCAGCACACCACTGCATCAAAGTTTGCACTGGCGACAACAGGCTGGTAGACTATGTGAACAAGAGGCCTGCACACTCTGAAGGACCTCAGGCAACTCTGGCTCTTCTTGTACACAGGCTTAGTGTTGGTGCTCTACTGAACTCTGTCATCCAGTTGCACCTCCAGGTACTTTTAGGTTCTCACCGCATCCATATCCTCACCAGCAATGGTAGCAGGGAGCAGTGCAGGCTTAGTCTTCCTAAAGAGCGTCACCATCTCCTTTGTCTTACTGATGTTGAGCTGCAGATGATTCAGCTTGCACCATTTGACAAAGTCCTCCACCAGGGCCTGTATTCATTCTCTGGTCCCCCCTTTATACACCCAAATATTGCCAAGTCATCTGCAAATTTCTGCAGATAACATGACAGTGTTGTAACTAAAATTCAAGTTTTACAGAGTAACCAGGAAGGAAGCCAATACAATCCCCTATGTGGAATTCATTGTGGGTACCAAGCCTTTAAGTATCTTTATAGCAGAGATTGGTATGTGCTTGATTTCTCAGGGTGCCAAAGGGTGATTTGAGCAGTGGGGCCTGGTTATTACTTTCATTGTTTGAAAACACTAATTCATACAGAGTCCAGGATTTACCTTTTTAAAAAAAACTTTTTAATACAAGTGACATTATCAGTGAAGTTACTCATTGTGTAAATCACCCAAAGTTTTCACTATTCTCATACTATGTCTTATTCCCCACCCCTCACTATCTTTGCCCCTCATCTGCTGTGTACACAGAGTAGAAGGTTTTTGCAGTGTTGGGCTTCATTACCAATGTGCGATGTAAGCTGTTAAGCTTCTGTGATAGTTTTGCTGCTAAGCAGATATACAGTAAGTTTACTTTAATTCACTTCAGCCTGCAGATTGTGGTCTGTGCCAGTTTGACTTTGTTCCAGACTTTCTGGGCCTGGCACCTACATTCCCCCTTAACCCCCTGCTAGATGATCAAGCTTGCTATTTCCCACTGCACTACAGAGCCAGGAATTCCCTATTCTCTCCCAACTCTTGAACATCAGAACATAAAAAGAAGAGCAGGAGCAGCCGATGTTGCCTGTCAAGCCTGCTCTGCTAGTCAACTCATCCTTGGCTGATCTGGCTCTGGTTACCCTCCCTTTTCCCAGAAACTTTAATTTCCGTTCTATGCAGAAATCTATGCAGCACCGTCAAATATACTCAGTGGATACTTTACTACATATATCCATTCCTGATGAAGTGGCCACGGACTGTATGCTTGGAGTCTTTCTGGTATAGCCCATCTATTTCAAGTATCGACGTGTTGTGCGTTGAGCGATGCTTCTCTGCACACCACTGTTGTAGAGCGTGGTTATTTGAGTTACTGTTGCTCTCCTCTCAACTTCTAAGAGTCCGCCCATTCTCCCTCATTAGCAAGGCCTTTTTGACCAGAGAACTGCCACTCAATGGTTGATTTTTTCTTCCTGTTTTTCATAGGTCAGGCAGTTATAAAGCGAGTTAGGCCACATCATGAGTATTACATAAATTTCTGGTCACTCCATTATAGGAAGGGTGTCAAGGCTTTGGAAAGGGTGCAAAAGCGATTTAGCAAGATTGGGTTGCCTTTATGGCATTTGTTTAGTTTATAATATTTTCACTTTAGTAATTTGTTAGCATTTTTCTAGATAAAGTTAGGATTGTTTAAAGTAAATTCATTGTCTGTGATATATCGTGGCATGCGATAACATCACATCCAGTTTTGCTGTGTCTTGTGGGAAAAAACGGTTTTGAGAAACGGGAAGGAGGGGGCTCACATGTGCAGGATCAGTGCGAGAAAAGTTGTCTTTCTACGCACTAGAAACAGTGAAGCAACGCCATAAGTTCATGAGATAATCGATATGTTGAATTAAAATGTTAACGCTGATTCTATTAAAAGTAATGATGGTTGATAAGGTTTGTTTTCGTTAGTTAAAGAGTTGCGGATAGTTTGTGTTGAAGTGTATTTAAAGCAGTCAATGGTGTAGGTAGATTCTGACTGTATGCTGCACTTTAATGTAATGTAGTTGTAGTTCTACTTTTGCAAGTAGTTACGATGTAAATGCGATATCAAGGAAACAAATGCTGTACAAATCTTGTATTGTTTTATCAACAGTTTTCACCATACGTTAATGAGGAAGAGTGAACAGTAAATAGTTAATCTTACTGCGATCCTGTTTTCATTGACTACGGTTTACCTCAGTGTTTAGTTCGGTGTTCTCTCTCACCTGAGTGAGAACACTACAAAGATGCTGACTGGATTAGAGAGCATATGTTATACCATGAGTTTGGATGAACACAAGTTGTTTTCTCTGGAGCAGAAGGTGAGGGATGGTTTGATGGAGGTTTAAAAGATTATAGCAGGTATGGACTGAGTAGACACAGTATCTTTTTACCAGAGCTGAAATATCTAATACCAGAGGGCATGCAGTTAAGTTGAGGGGGGTAACTTCAAAGGAGTTGGGAGATGCAGGTGGTTTTTACAGAGTGTGGTGGGTGCCTGTAATACACTGCTTGGTGTGCTGGTAAATGCTGAATTATAAGTTACTATTAAGAAACATTGACAGTAAATACATGTGAGTAAAAGGATATGGAAATTGTTTAGACACAAGGCCTTGGTTTAATTTGCCATTTGATTATTTGGTCTAGAAAAATATGGAGGGCCAAAGGTCCGATTCCTGTGCTGTTCTATGGTTTAATATCTATACGCTTTCAGATATTTATGGAGAAAAATACAAAAGGTCCATAGGTTAAAGTACTGACTCGGAGAGGGGCTACTTTGGAGGGCATTGGACAGCATCTAGCTGGGTGATTCTATTAAAGGCAAAAAGAACTGTTGGTAAGGATTTAAAAGAACCATAAGACACAGGAGTAGAATTAGGCTATTCATCCCATCGAGTCCGATCTGCCATTTTGTCGTTGCTGATTTATTATCCCTCTCAACCCATTCTCCTGCCTTCTTCCTGTAACCATTGATGCCCTCATTAATAACTTATCAAGCTCCATTTTAAATACACCCAATGACTTTGTATGCAAGGGCGAATGTGACAACAAACTCCATAGTTTCACCACCCTCTGGTGAAAGGAACTTTACTTCACCTATGTTTTGAATAGGTGTCCCTCTACTTAGAGGCTGTCCACTCTGGTCCTACACTCCCCCATTAAAGGAAATAATCTCGCCGTATCCACTCCATCCAGGCCTTTCAATTTTCAATGAGATTCAAACCCCCACCCATTCTTCTAAACTCCATTAAGCACTCCTCATCAGTTAACTCTCATTCCTGGGACCACTCTTGTAAACAGTCTCTGTACCCTCTCAAATTCCAGCACATCTTTTCTAAGGTAAAGGGCCCAAAACTGCTCATATACTTCAGTCTGACCAATGGTATATTTACATCCTTGTTGTTATATTCTAGTCCTCTCAAAACAAATACTCATTTCATTTACCATCCTTACCACCTCCTCATCCTGCTAGTTAACCTTCAGTGAATCCTGCACGAGGAGTCCCAAGTCTCATTGAACCTGATTTTTCACATCTCTTCCATTTAGAGATTAGTCCACATCCTAATCCTGCATATGAGAGTGCATGACCATGCACTTCCACACACGATATTCAATCAGCCACTTCTCTGCCCATTCTCCCAATCTCTCAAAGATCAAAGCTGAGAGTACATTTATTATCAAACTTTATATAAATTATGCAACCTTGAGGACCGTCTGCTTACAGGCAGCCACAAAACAAAAACTAAGAACACCCCCCAAAAAAATGACTAACACACAATGTGCAGAGAGAGACTGAACAACAAAAACACACATTGCACAAACAATAAAAATAAGCAATAGCATTCAGAACCAAATTGAGTCCATAGACCCCGAACCTGAAGCAGCCAGAACAGGCCCAAAGCCTTCGTCTTAGTTCATCTCACAGTGGGGCAAATTATGGCGAAGCTCGTAGTTACGAAGTCTGGTGCTGACGGAGCAGTTCACAGCTTCCAGTCCATGGAGAGAGGAGACAATAGGTGCAGGAGTAGGCCATTCAGCCCTTTGAGCCAGCACCGCCATTCAATGTGATCATGGTTCATTATCCACATTCAGTACCCTGTTCCTGCCTTTTCCCCATATTCCTTGACTCCGCTATCTTTAAGAGCTCTACCCATCTTTCTTGAAAGCATCCAGAGAATTGGCCTCCACTGCCTTCTGAGGCAGAGCATTCCATAGACCCACAACTCTCTGGGTGAAAAGGTTTTTCCTCAACTCTGTTCTAAATGGTCTACCCCTTATTCTTAAACTGTGGCCTCTGGTTCTGGACTCCCCAACATCGGGAAAAGGTTTCCTGCCTCTAGCATGTTCAATCCCTTAATAATCTCATGTTTTAATCAGATCCCCCCTCATCCTTCTAAGTTCCAGTGTATACAAGCCCAGTCTCTCCAATCTTTCAACATATGACAGTCCAGCCATCCTGGGAATTAACCTCATGAACCTATGTTGCACTCCCTCAATAGCAAGAATGTCCTTCCTCATATTTGGAGACCAAAACTGCACACGATACTCCAGGTGTGGTCTCGCCAGGGCCCTGTATATCTGCAAAAGGACCTCTTTGCTCCTATACTCAATTCCTCTTGTTATGAAGGCCAACACGCCATTAGCGTTCTTCACTGCCTGCTGTACCTGCATGCTTACTTTCAGGAGTTAATATAGAAACATAGAAAACTACAGCACAGTGCAAGCTCTTCGGCCCACAAAGCTGTGCCGAACATGTCTCTACCTTAGAAATGACGGCTTACCCATAGCCGTCTATTTTCCCAAGCTCCATGTACCTGTTCAGGAATCTCTTAAAAGGCCCTATCTTATCCGCCTCCGTTACCATCGGCGGCAGCCCATTCCATGAACTCACCACTCTCTGCGTTTTTATATAAAAAAGACCAAAACAACTTACCCCTGACATCTCCTCTGTACCGACTTCCTGCTTCAAGGTGGGGACAAGGGTGCTGAGAGAAGACCCACAAGCAGGACACAAACACGTGTTTCAGTAAAATAGCGTTTATTACTCGCTACAGAGAGCCGGGAAATCAAGGAGGACAAAGAGGAACACGAACCTCGGACTAGGCGTCTAGGGACTTGGATCGCCGCAGCCAGATCGTGGACACTCAAACACAGGACAGGAACATCGAGCCGGGACTCCGCCTACAACTCAGGCACCGAGCTGGGACTCTTCGAGGAGTAGACACGGACAATGGGCATGAACATCGAGCCGGGACTCTCCTTCGAGGAGTAGACACGGACAATGGGCATGAACATCGAGCCGGGACTCTCCTTCGAGGGGTAGACACGGACAATGGGCATGAACATCGAGCCGGGACTCTCCTTCGAGGGGTAGACACGGACAATGGGCATGAACATCGAGCCGGGACTCTCCTTCGAGGGGTAGACACGGACACTGGGCATGAACATCGAGCCGGGACTCCGCCTACAACTCACTCCTGGCAGCTTGACCTTGCCCGGACCCACTCTGGTGAAGGAAGGCGAATTGCCGGCACTCCGATATGGGCTGGATCACTCTGGCTTGTGGTAGCGACAACGACTTGCTAATGCCTCCTAACACTCTCACCCCGAGCGGCTAAAGCCAGGGGTTTATAAAATGCCGGTTCAGGTCGAGCGTAGATTACCTTAATGGCCAAGTTCACGGTACACGTGAAACGGAGTTAGAAGGGAACAGGGAGTCAATGGTCCGAATCATAACGCAGCCCAACTAAATTTAAAGGGGAACCGCTCTGGACCATGACACTTCCAAGCATCTTAAAACTGGGATATCTGTGCTAGCCATTGCAGCCCTGGGGAAAAGCCTCTGACTATCCACACGATCAACGCCTCTCAGCATCTTATACGCATCTATCAGGTCTCCTCTCATCCGTCGTCGCTCCAAGGAAAAAAGGCCATACAAATCGTGGAGAGTGCACTGAATCAGCCGGATTCTGGCCTCCAGCCCTGACATCCTGCCTTTTCAGTCTATCTGGGTCTGCTTATAAGTGATCAGAAACATTGAGTTATCTTTATAGGTGTATAAGATGATGAGAAGCATTGATTGTGTGGTTCGCCAGAGGCTTTTTCCCAGGACTGGAATGGCTAACACGAAGGGGCATCGTTTTAAGGTGCTGGCGATTAGGTAAGGGAGATATCAGGTAAGCTTTTCAAACAGAGAGTGGTGGGTGTTTGGAATGCACCGCCAGCAAAGGTGGTGGAAGCGGATACAATAGGGCCTTTTCGGAGACTCTTAGACACGTATATAGACTTAGAGAAATAGAGGGATATGCGGTAGGGAAATTCTAGGCAGCTTCTAGAGGAGGTTACATGGTCGACACAATATTGTGGGCTGAAGGGCCTGTCATGAGCCGTAGATTTGCAATGTTCCTATTTTTCTATGTCCCCTGCTCTAGGACATGCTGTAGGACCAGATCTGTCCGCCTAGCCCGTGACCTCAGCTGTATTGCCCTTCACTTCATGCTATCGGCAAACCTCGCCACATATCTATGAATTTCATCATTGGCACACCACGTAACATGAAAAGAAACTGTTCCAACGCTGACACCTGCGAACACCACCACAGACAGGAAGCCAGAAAAGGCTCTCGATATTCCTACTCTTTGCCTCCTGCCAATTAGCCACCAGTTCCCCTTTCTGTCATCCTGTAATACCACGGTCTTTCATCTTGTTAAGCAGCCTCATGTGTGGCACCTCTCTCGCCATGCCGCAAATCACCGCCTTGCATTTCCTCTCCCGCAAAATGCACGAAGGACGGGTCCTGATAGCTGCATGCAAGGGTACAACGCAGCTGCCTGTGAGCATGAGCGCGGTGCGTGTGCGTGTGAAGGAAGGCACCTCCGACCGCCACTCTGTAGACACTGTTGTCTTCCAGTTAGCGCAGACCGAGTCTGGCGCCACTCAGCGGGTAGGTATAGGGCCGCGGGACATGAGTGGTGCGCCACTTCTAGATGAGTGCAAGGGAGGTTATGTGTGAAACAGTCTTATTCGGACGGTTTCAGATCTTGGATGGAGCTTTGGGCTCGGTGAGTCGGGATAGACAGGTTAGAGTGGGAGCATCTTGAGCGGTGAGCGTTATTCAGGGAGCGGTATTATGCAGCCGCTGCAGGCTCCATATGTGGCGCAGTTACCAGGGAAATCAGGAGTCCAAGCTCCAGCTGACGCCGCGTGTTTACACCTTCTCTCCGCCACTGAGACCGGCCCCTTTCTTCTGGAGCGAAGAGCAGTGCGAGGCTCGAGTCAACTGTCGGCTTCCTGCAAATGGTGGCTGTGTTCATCTTTCTCTCTACTAATGACGGCTACAAAAGCTGGTATAGGGCCCGTGACCTCTTGATCGTGAATGCGCTGCGGAACCCTATGTTCATGCTTGAATCGCAAAGTCCCATCATTTGGTCACCGTTCGCTGGTCAGCTACAAAACCCGCCTGGCCCCGGTGGACGCCGCTTATCATCTCCGCTTCACAACGTACCATAAGCAGTTGGCATGCAGCACTTTCGCTTTCTGGAACCGGATTTTGATTCGAGCTCTGGGCGGCGAGCTGAGTGTCCGGTAGTTTCGCCGGCGCTCTCTGGTCTTAGCTGCTTGCCCGGGTGGTGAAAGGTGTGAAAGCTTATGCTCCACACTGACTGGAGAAACATTGATCTCCTGCCTGGGGCCAATGCACTGAATATTCCACACTTTTCTTTGTCTCCTCCTGCCCGAGAGCCCCGCATCACTCACTGCAGCCACAGTAAGCGTCACCTTCACTCTGACCACTGATGTCATCACATAATCGTACATTGCGGATACACAACGTATGTTGACCCAGGCACCTCTAGCCACCCACTATTGGTGAATTTCACCTACAGCCTCTTCTCATTTTTAACTATAAACAGGACCACGAGCTCGCCGGAAGAGTAGATTGAATGACGATGGCATATTACTCTGCTCCCTTGTCTCTCTCGCCCTCCCTCAGAGACTAACTAGCGTCCAGGAGCGGCTTGGGACCTACATGGCAGCAGCTGGGACCAGCATTCTCCTGGAAGACAATGGGTGCTTGTCTGCCGGTCTCCACCCGCGGAATGGGCGTAAAGGAGTTGCCTGTAACTGACGGGTGCGCGGTTACCTGGTGCTCCTCTAACTTTGTTTTGTTCCCACAGACGCTGCTGTTGATTCCCTGTCCTGGGTCCTTCCTGGAGTGGCGGCTGGGGCAGCTCTGCTCTCCGTATCCCTGTTGATCGGCACTGTGGCTTTGTGGAAACAGGAGGCGGGTGTCAGGGCGGGCTCTGTAGGCAAATCCATGGAACTGGAGATCTTTGCGTTGGTGAATAAACTGATGTTGTGACTGATGCCGTCTCTCCAGTGTCATTTAACTGCCCTCGGGTTCGCTCCCCTTCCCATCGGGTGCTTTTGGGTTGTTGGGGCTTTGAATGTTGTAGACTTCAATAGTCTTCAACCATCTAATGGATCCTGACCACATGCGTGGCAGCAACATGGGTGTGCTGTATAGATGAGGCTGAGCACTACAGTGCCTATGTAACTGTGTTAATGAACCTTCAATAAAAACACAAAACGCTGGCAGAACTCAGCAGGCTAGACAGCATGTGTGGGAGGAGGTAATAACAACGTTTCGGGCCGAAACCCTTCATCGGGAGGGTTTTTACCTCCTCCCATAGATGTTGTCTGGCCTGCTGCGTTCTGCCAGCATTTTGTGTTTTTATTTATTTCCAGCATCTGCAGATTCACTCGTGTTGCTAATGAACCTTCATATTGAATTGAAGGAATGAAGAAACTCTGGCGGAACTCAACAGGCTGAGCATCTACAGGGACAGGAATGACCGAAGTTTCAGACTCATACCCTGTATTAGGACTGAGGTCCATGTAGATACAAGGACATTTTTAATTCTAGACCTCGATCGCTCCTGGAGAGTTACCCAGGCTCCCCCAAATCGATGTTCTCGTTAAGGGGTAAGAAGAGGGCTCTCTGAATAGGTCTTTGGAATGTAGCAGTTTGTGCAGAAAGTTGACCGATCATACCCAGTTACGGAAAGCGTTGCTTTCGCTTGGTATGTTTGGAGATGAGGTTATAATGGTGGCTCAAGAGGCAGAGCTGGGTGGTCACTAGATGGCGCAGAAGGCACAGCATTTATGTAAAAGTTTTCTGTAATCTGATTGGGCCGTTGTTTCCGTGTACTTTACCAAATCATTAAAAGTCATTGTACCTGCCTTAAGCACTGGTTAGTGTGGAGGAGTTAAAACATAAGACATTGATACAGAACAAGGCAATGTGGCCCATCGAGCTCGCTCCGCCATTTGAACAGCTGATTTATTATCCTTTCAATCTCATTCTCCTGCCTTCTTCCAATAATCTTTGACGCCCTTACTAATTAAGAGTCGATATAAGAATACACAATGACAGCTTCCACAGCCATCTGTCACAATGAAGTTCACAGATTCACCACACTGGATCTGCTACTCATCCCTGTTCTAAAGGCTATTCTTCTCTTCTGAGGCTGGTCAGTACTCCCTTACTGTAGGAAACATCCTCTCCACGTCCACTCTACCTAGGCCTTTCAATATTCGATAGGTTTTAAAAAGATTTCCCTAATACTATTGAACTCCAGCAAGTATAGGCCCAGAGCCAATAAACACATCTCATATGTTAACCCTTTCACTAACTGGATCATTCCCATGAACCTCTCCAATGCCTACACATCCATCGTCAGTTAAGGACACTCAAACTGCCCACAATGCTCCAAGGGTGGTATAACCAATAACGTTATAAAGCCTCAGCTTTAAATATTTGCTTTTATGGTCTCCTCCTCCCAGAATGAATGCCATTTGCCTTCCTTACAACCAACTCAAACTGCAAGTTAACCTTGAAGGAATCCTGCACTAGGATTCTCAATTCCCTTTGCATCTCTGATTCTGAATTCTTCCCTACCTACCCACCTTCTCTTTCATCTGGCTTCTCCTATCATCTGCCAGCTTGTATTCCTTCCCCTCCCACCATGTTATTTCAGCTTTTGTAGCTGTACTTTACAGACCTGATGAAGGGTCTCAGTACAAAACGACCACCTTCATAGATTGTGCGGGCATGCATCACTTCACACATCAATATTATAATCCATCTGCCATTCCTTGGGCCTCTTTCCCCGTTGATCCAGAATACTTATCAACCTTCAACCATCAGACCCTTTGACTAAAGGAGCATTATGATTATTATTCTATTATGGATTTATTGAGAATGTTCACAAAAATGAATCTCAGTGTTGTATATGTCGTATATATGTACTTCAAAAATAAATTTGCCTTTCACTTCAAACACAAGGAAATCGGCAGATGCTGGAAATTCAAACAACAATGCACACAACATGCTGGTGGAACACAGCAGGCCAGGCAGCATCTATAGGGAGAAGCACTGTTGATGTTTCGGGCTGAGACCCTTCACCAGGACTAAACCTGACGTCATCAGGACCCTTCGTCAGCACTTCTCCCTATAGATGCTGCCTGGCCTGCTGTGTTCCACCAGCATTTTGTGTGTGTTGTTGCCTTTAACTTTCAACTTTGTTGCAACGTTACATAACCTATCAGCGGCTACAGGTGGAGCACCAATAGCAAGGAAGGTTCAGGCATAAAAGGAAGACTCTGCCTAGTGGAGCGGTCATCGACCAAGTGATCTGAGGCAGAGTGGTAGGGCTTTGGCTCATTTGGGATTCAGTGATAACAGGTCGAGGCGAAATAAGTTACCTGTGAGGAATAGAAACAGGAAGCATGTCTGTGATGCCAGTGTTCTGTACTGGGTGTCAGATGTGGGATGTCTGGGAGACTCCCAACTTCCCAGACAGCCACATTTGTGCCAGCTGCAGCTCGTTAGGGACTGGGTTAGGGAACTGGAGATGCAGCTCGATGAGTGAGGAGGTGATAGGTAAGAGCTATAGGCAAGTAGTCACACCAGGGCCTTGAAAGACAGATAAATGGGTAATAGTCAGGAGAGGGAAGGGCAAGAGTATGATACTAAAGAGTACCCCTGTGGCTGTAAGTAATCCTGTCTGAGTACTGTTGGAGGTGATGACCTACCTGGGGAAAGCAACAGTGACCACACTACACCTACCTACGGCATCAGATAGGCAATTCTGTGGATGCAGGAAAGAAACACGGATGGTATTTGCCTCCCAGGTGTCAGGGTCTGGGATGTTTCTGATCGAGTCCATGATATCCTGAAATGGGAAGGTGAAAAACCAAAGGTCATGGTACATATTGGCACCATCAATATAGGTAAGAAAAGGGAGGAGGTCCTGAAAACAGACTACAGGGAGTTAGGAAGGTAGTTGAGAAGCAGGCCTCAAAGGAAGTAATCTTGGGATTACTGACTGTGCCACGCAACAGTGGGTATAGTAATAGAGTGAGTTGGAGGATAAATACATGGCTGAGGGTTTGGAGCAGGGGGCAGGGATTCAGATTTCTGGATCATTGGGACCTCTTTTGGGACAGGTGTGACCTGTACAAAAAGGATAGGTTGCACTTGAATCTGAGGATGACCTATATCCTGGCAGGGAGTTTTGGGGAGTGTTCAAAATAGAATTGCTAGGGGTTGGGAACCCAACAGAAGAGACTGGCAAGGGGCAGTTGGATCACAAATAGAGAAAGCTTGGGTACAGTGTGAGAGGGAAGACAGGCAGGTGATAGAGAAGGGATATGCTCAGAACGATGGTTCGAGATGCATCTATTTTAACGCAAGAAGCATCATGTACAAAGTGGATGAGCTTAGAGCGTAGATCAGTGCTTGGAACTGTGATAAACACAAAATACTCTACAGATGCTGGGGTCAAAGCAACACGTACAACAAGCTGGAGGAACTCAGCAGGTCGGGCAGCATCCGTGGGAATGAGCAGTCAACTTTTCGGGCCTAGACCCCATCAGGACTGAAGTGGGAGGGGGCAAGGGACCTATAAAGAAGGTGGGAGGAGGGTGGGAAGGAGAAGGCTGGTAGGTGCCAGGTGAAAAACCAGTAAGGGGAAAGATCAAGGGGTGGGGGAGAGGAAGCAGAGAGGGGATAGGCAGGAAAGGTGAAGAAGGAATGGGAAGAAGGGGAAAGTGCTCTGTGTAGTAGAAGAAGGCGGAATCATGAGAGAGGTGATAGGCAGCTGGAAGAGGGGCAGAGGGAAACTGGAACGGGGGAAGGGAGGGGGAGGGAAATACCAGAAATTGGAGAATTCAATGTTCATGCCAAGGGGCTGGAGACTACCCAGATGGTATATGAGGTGTTGCTCCTCTAACCTGAGTTTGGCCTCATCACGGCAGTAGAGGAGGCCATGTATGGACATATCCGAATGGGAATGTGAAGCAGAGTTGAAGTGAGTGGCAATTGGGAGATCCTGTCTGTTGTGGCGGACGGAGCGGAGGTGCTCTACGAAGTGGTCCCCCAATCTATGTCGGGTCTCACCGATGTAGAGGAGGCCACATCGGGAGCACCAGATGTAAAAGATGACCTGTAGCGATGTACTACATACAGAGCTAGAGACAACGACACGCAGTCGGTAAATCGTTTCGAGACTAGTTTATTCAAACTTCGCGGCGCTGGCATTTAATCCCTAGCGCCTGCCCTATCTGGGCGGAAATGACGTCTGGGGTGCATTACCAAAGTCACCAAAGTCTCTCCCAGCGCGCTGGCTATTTGTGAGCCGGTTCGCCTGCGCAGAAAGTGGGTCGCCACATTAACCCCCCCCCCCCCAATGCCCACAGTCTGGATCAGCCTCTGTTTGGGAGGTCTGCCTCTGCGCCGCGGTGCCTGAACCTCGACCGGCTGCGCCAAATCCACATGGGCTGGTTTGAGTCGGTCCACCGTGAAAACCTCCTCTTTCCCCCCAATGTCCAGCACAAACATGGACCCGTTGTTGTTGATCACCTTGAACTGCCCCTCGTACGGCCGCTGTAGCGGTGCCCAGTGTCCGCCCCTTCATACAAACACAAACTTACAGTTCTGCAGGTCTTTGGGTACATAGGTCGGGGTCCGTCCATGCTGTGAAGTTGGTACGGGGGCCAGGTTGCCGAGCCTTTCACGTAGCCTGTCCAGGACTGCTGCAGGTTCTTTCTCTTGCCCCCTTGGGGCTAGTATGAACTCTCGTGGGATGGCCAGGGGCGCGCCGTACACCAACTCGGCTGACGAGGCGTGCAGATCCTCTTTGGGCGCTGTGCAAATTCCAAGCAGGACCCAGGGAAGCTCGTCCACCCAGTTAGGTCCTCTCAAGCGGGCCATGAGAGCTGACTTCAAGTGACGGTGGAAGCGTTCCACTAGTCCGTTCGTCTGTGGGTGGTAGGCAGTTGTGTGGTGTACCTGCGTACCCAACAGGCTGGCCACAGCCGACCACAGGCTGGAGGAGAACTGGGCGCCTCTGTCGGAGGTAATGTGGGCCGGTACCCCGAAGCGCGCTACCCAGGTTGCAATTAGTGCTCGGGCGCAGGAATCAACTGATGTGTCGGTGAGCGGGACCGCCTCTGGCCACCTCGTGAACTGGTCTACCATAGTTAGGAGGTACCGCACCTCGGGAAACTGGTAGGGGGCCCACGATATCCACATGAATGTGCTCGAACCTCCGGTGGGTGGGTTCGAACTGCTGCGGTGGGGCTTTAGTGTGCCGCTGCACCTTGGCTGTTTGGCACAGCGCGCACGTTCTGGCCCATTCACTGACCTGCTTGCGAAGTCCGTGCCACGCGAACTTGCTGGAGACAAGCTGGACGGTTGTCCTGATAAATGGGTGCGCCAAACCGTGTATGGAGTCAAAAACTCGCCGCCTCCAGGCTGCAGGGACGATGGGGCGAGTTTGGCCGGTAGCCACGTCGCACAGGAGGCTCCTCTCACCTGGGCCTACGAGAAAGTCTTGCAGCTGCAAACCCGAGACTGTGGTCCTGTAGCTGGGCATCTCGTCAGCTGCCTGCTGCGCCTCCGCCAGTGCTGCATAGACCACCCCCAGGGACAGGGCCTGGACAGCTGGTCTGGAGAGTGCGTCGGCTACGACGTTGCCCTTTCCCGAGACATGCTGGATGTCCGTCGTGTACTCGGAGATGTAGGACAGATGTCGCTGCTGGCGAGCCGACCAGGTATCGGACACCTTCGTGAATGCGAAGGTCAACAATTTGTGTTCCGTGAATGCGGTGAACGGCCTGCCTTTTAAGAAGTACCTGAAATGCCTGATTGCCAGATACAGTGCCAACAGTTCCCAGTCGAAAGCACTGTACTTGAGTTCGGGTGATCATAGGTGCCTGCTGAAGAACGCCAGGGGTTGCCAGCGCCCCTTGATGAGGTGTTCCAGCACCCCACCGACTGCTGTGTCGGATGTGTCCACTGTGAGGGTGGTCGGAACGTCCGTTCTGGGTGCACCAGCATCGCGGCATCTGCCAAGACTTCCTTGGCTTTAACGAAAGCGGCCGCTGCCTCCTCGTCCCAAGTAATGCCCTTGCTTTTACCCAACATCAGGGTGTACAAAGGGCATTTGATACAAGCTGCTGAGGGGAGGAAACGGTGGTAGAAGTTCACCATAACAACGAACTCCTGCAGGCCTTTGACCGTGTTGGGCTGGGCAAAGTGGCAGATCGCGTCTACCTTGGCGGGCAGAGGTGTTGCTCCGTCTTTGGTAATCCTGTGGCCCAGGAAGTCGATAGTATCGAGACTGAACCAGCATTTGGCCAGGTTGATCGTGAGGCCGAAAACACTCAGACGAGAGTAGAGTTGATGGAGGTGGGACAGATGCTCCTGACGACTACTGCTGGCTTTCAGGATGTCGTCCATATAGATGAACACAAAGTCCAGGTCGCGTCCCACCGCATCCATTAGCCCTGGAACGTCTGTGTGGCATTCTTCAGGCCGAACGGCATTCGGTGGAACCGGAACAGTCCGAACGGGGTGATGAGTGCTGTTTTGGGGATGTCTTCAGGGTGCACCGGGATTTGATGGTATCCCCGGACGAGGTCTACTTTGGAAAAGATTCTTGCCCCAAGCAGGTTTGCTGCAAAGTCCTGTATGTGTGGCATGGGGTAGTGGTCTGGAGTTGTAGCCTCGTTCAGTCTGCGGTAGTCGCCGCATGGTCTCCAACCCCCGGCTGCTTTGGGCACCATGTGCAGGGGAGAGGCCCATGGGCTGTCGGACCTCCGTACAATCCACAATTCCTCCATCCTCTTGAACTCCTCCTTCACCAGGCGGAGTTTTTCCAGGGGGAGCCTTCGTGCGCGGGCGTTGAGGGGTGGTCTCTGGGTCGGGATGTGGTGCTGTACCCCGTGTCTGGGCATGGCTGCCGTGAATTGCGGTGCCAGAATCGATGGGAAGTCCACCAGGATTCTGGTGAATTCGTTATCCGACAGCGTAATGGAGTCAAGGTGTGGGGCCAGCAACTTGGCTTCACCCAGGGAGAACGTCTGGAAAGTTTCGGCATGTACCAGTCTTTTCCCTTGCAAGGCTGTGAGCTCGCTAGAAGTCCGCCCCCAGGAGTGGTTGGGCCACCGCAGCCAGTGTGAAGTCCCACGTGAACTGGCTGGCGCCCAACTGCAGCTGCACTGTGCGGGTGCCTTAGGTCCGTATCATGCTGCCGTTTGCGACCCTCTGGGTGGGTCCTGGCTTCCTGTTGTGGATATCATACCCCATCGGGGGCAAGACGCTGATTTCCGCTCCGGTGTCAACCAAGGAGCGGCGTCCCGACTGTTTGTCCCAGACGTACAAGAGGCTGTCTTGGTGGCCAGCCGCCATAGTCATTAGCGGCAGCTGGCCCTGGCCCTTGTAGGGCAGGCGACAACGGCGGGCTTCTGTGCCCCACTGCTGGTGGTAGAAACACCACTGTTCGCTGTCCTCCTCACTCCTGCCTCTGTGTTGTGTGCGCCCCCCTGCCGGGCCTGGTCTGGTCCGCTGTTGGGCACATGGCCTGGTAATCTGACCAACGGACGCCACGCTCTCCCTCTTGGCTTTCCACAGCACATCTGCTCGGGCCGCCACCTTCCGGGGGTCGCTGAAATCTGCGTCGGCCAGCGGCAGATGTATGTCCTCGGGTAGTTGCTCTAGGAACGCTTGCTCGAACATGAGGCAAGGCTTGTGTCCGTCAGCCAGGGACAGCATCTCGTTCATCAATGCTGACGGCAGTCTGCCTCCCAAACCGTCCAGGTGAAGCAGGCGGTAACCCCGCTCAAGCCGTGAGAAGCCAAAGGTCCCAATGAGCAGCGCTTTGAATGCTTCATATTTGCCTTCTTCCGGGGGCAACTGTATGAAATCCGCAACCTGGGCAGCCGTCTCCTGGTCAGGGGCACTCACCATATGGTAGTAACGCATGGAATCAGAGGATATCTGCCGAATCTGGAACTGGGCTTCTGCTTGGCTAAACCACACGCGTGGTCGCAGCGTCCAGAAAGTCGGCAGTTTTAGCGAAACTACGTGAACAGATGAAGAGTTGGTCATCTTTGGTCCAAATCCCGTTTGGACCGTCGGGGTCACCAATGTAGCGATGTGCTACATACAGAGCTAGAGACAACGACACGCAGTCGGTAAGTCGTTTCGAGACTAGTTTAATCAAACTTCGCAGCGCGGGCTTTTAATCCCCAGCGCCCGCCCTCTCTGGGCGGAAATGACGTCAGAGGTGCATTACCAAAGTCTCCCCCCACATACTGGCTATTTGTGATCCGGGTTTGCCACAACCCCAACAGACTCACAAGTGAAGTGTTGCCTCACCTGGAAAGACTGTTAGGGGCCCTGAATGGTGGTAAGAGAGGAGGTGTAGGGACAGGTGTAGCACTTATGCTTGCAGGGATAAGTGCCAGTTGGGAGATCCGTGGGGAGGGACGTGTGGACCGGGGAGTCATGGAGGGGATGGTCTCTGCGGAAAGCAGAGAGGGGTAGAGAGGGAAAGATGAGCTTAGTGGTGGGGTCCTGTTGAAGGTGGTAGAAGTTGTGGAGGATAATGTGCTGGATCCGGAGGCTGGTGGGGTGGTAGGTGAGGACAAGGGGAACTCGGTCCCTGTTCTGACGGGAGGATAGGGTGAGGGCCGAAGTGCGGGAAATGGAGGAGATGCCGGTGAGGGCATCATTGATGATGGCAGAAGGAAACCACAATCCTCAAAGAAAGGACATTTGAGATGTTCTGGAACAGAAAGCTACATCTTGGGAGCAGATGCGGCAGAGACAGAGGAACTGGGAATAGGGAATAGCATTTTTGCATGTGACAGGTTGGGAAGAGGTATAGTCAGTAGTTATGGGAGTCAGTGTGTTTATAGAAGATGTCAGTGGACAGTCTATCTCCAGAGATGAAGACCGAGAGATCGAGAAAGGGGAGAGAAGTGTCCGAGATGGACCAAGTGAATTGGAGGGCTGGCTGGAACTTAGAGGCAAAGTCAATGAAATTGACAAGCTCAGCATGGGTGCAAGAAGCTGCACCAATATAGTCATCAATATAGCAAAGGAAAAGTTGGGGAGCAGTACCAGTATAGATTTGGAGCATAGACTGTTCCACATTACCTACGAAGAGACAGGCATAGCTGGGGCCCATGCGAGTGCCCATAGCTACATCCTTGGTCTGAAGAAGTTATTATGAGTACCAGTTCCACCAACCAGAGGAGTGTGGTGGTGGTGGGGAACTGGTGAGGTCTATTGTTTAGAAAGTAGCGGAGGGCTTTGAGGCCTTCTTGATGGGGAATGGAAGTGTATAACAATTGGACATCCATAGTGAAAATGAAGCGGTCAGGACGAGGGAACTGGATGTTATCGAAGAGGTGAAGGGCCTGGGATGTATCCTGGATGTAGGTGGGGAGGGACTGAACTATAGGTGAGAAAATGGAATCCAGCTAAGCAGATACAAGTTCAGTGGGGCAGGAGCAGGCCGAAACTATGGGTCTAACAGGACAGTCAAGTTTGTGGATCTTGGGGAGGAGGTAAAACCGAGCAGTGGTGCATGTGCGAATAATGAGGTTTTTTGGCTGAGGATGGAAGGTCACCGGAGTTGGTAAGGACAGTGATGGTACGGGAGACAATGGTTTGATGTTTTTTGGTGGGGTCCTTTTCCAGGGGTAAGTAAGAGGAGGTGTCAGAGAGCTGCCATTTGGCCTCAGTGAGGTAGAGGTCAGTCCGCCAGACTACTACGGCACCACCTTGTCTATGGGTTTAATGGTAAGGTTAGGATTAGTGTGGAGAGCAGTGCGTTTAGAGGGAGTGAGGTTGGAACAGGAGAGAGGAGTGGTGAAGTTGAGACGGTTGATGTCTCGGCAACAGTTGGAGATGAAAAGATTGAGTGCAGATAGAAGGCCCAGTGGGGGTGTCCAGGAGGAGGAGGAGGAGGGTTGAAGATGAGAGAAGAGGTCATCATTAGGGGGAGGGGAATTCTTGTTAATGTAGTAGGCTCGGAGACATAGGTGATGGAAGAAGAGTTCTGTGTCATGCCGGGCACAGAACTCACTGCGGTGTGGACGGAGGGAGGCAAAAGTGAGGTCCTTGCTGAGCACAGAGCACTCTGTCTCAGAGAGGGGAAGGTCAGAGGGGATGGTGAAGACATGGCAATGGTTGGGGCTGTGGTCAGAGGAGGGTAAAGAGTGAGAGGTCTCAGGAGGGAGAAGGGGGTTGGGATGTTCAGGGAGAGTTGGGTTGGGAGAGGATGAGGGATCAGAGGAATGGAGGGAGGATGAGTGGTGGAGGGAAGTTTGGGAGTCGTGGGGAGGAAAGGGGGTAGTAGAGGAATAGGATGAGCACAAGGGCCCAGCGGTGAGTAAGAACGGTCCCGGTCTGGATAGGGTCAGGACCTCAGTCCGAGCTGGATCTGGAGCAATGGGTGGTGGAGCCTGTGGCCTGCAGGGTGACAGAACTGAGGTCTGAATCAGAAGTGAGTGAATCCATGGTGCGCTGGGGGCTGGTGCCCATTTCCGGGAGGCCGTGGTTCCAGTCGGAGTCAGAGGTGGATGGGGCTTCAGCCTGCTGAAGGCCTAAGAGGTCAAAGTCCGAGGGGTCGGAGACTGGGCTGGGAGCGGTCATCATGGGCTGCAGGCGGGCAAGCTTGTGGTTCTTCTTGGACATGAGGAAGGAGAAGAAATGGTGGTTGGAGGCATGAATCCAGCAGAGAATGAAGCATAGGAGAGGTCCAAAATGGCGGAGGGCGAGGCCTGGAGTGGTGGCAGAGAGAGGGACAGGGCTCATAGGTATTGAGTGATGGAGTTCTGGCCTTTACAGAGACTTGGATGGCTCAAGGCAGGAATGGTTACTTAGAGTGGCAGGATTTAGATGTTTCGGAAAGGACAGGGAGGGATGCAAAAGTGGTGGGGCACTTCTGATTAGAGATGGTGTTAAGGCTGCAGAAAAGGAGGAAGTCATGGAGGGATTGTCTACGGAGTCTCTGTGGATGGAAGTTGGGAACAGGAAGGGGTCCAGAACTCTACTGGGTGTTTATTTATAGACCACCCAATAGTAACAGGGAGATCGAGGAACAGATTGGAGACATCATAGAAGATGATGAGAGGCATTGATCGTGTGGATAGTCAAAGGATTTTTCCCATGGCTGAAATGGTAGCCACAAGAAGACACAGGTTTAAGGTGTTGGGGAGTAGGTACGGAGGAGATGTCAGGGGTAAGTTTCTTACTCAGAGAGTGGTGAGTGCGTGGAATGGGCTGCTGGCAACAGTGGTGGAGGCGGATATGATAGGATCTCTTAAGAGACTTTTGGATAGGTAAATGGAGCTTAGAAAAATAGAGGGCTATAGGTAACCCTAAGTAATTTCTAAGGTAGGGACATATTTGGCACAACTTTGTGGGCCGAAGGGCCTGTATTGTGCTGTAGATTTTCTATGGAAAGGTGTAATAATAACAAGTTTGTTGTGTGGGAGATTTTAATTTCCTGAATATTGATTGGCATCTCCCTAGAGTAAGGGATTTATATGGAGTGGTGTTTATTAGGTGTGACCAGGAAGGTTTACTGACACAATATGTAGATAAGTCTACTGATCTGGCATTGGCAATTTTAATCTACAAATTAAGAGGGAGAAGGGTAAATTGGAAGTATCAGTATTACAATTAAATGAAGGGGACTATGGAGCCATGAGGAAGTTGCTGGCCAAAGTTATCCTACTGGAAAGATACCCTAGCAGGGATGACAGTGGAACAACAATGGCAGGTATTTCTGGGAATAGTACAGAAGGTGCAGGATCAGTTCATTCCAAAGAGGAAGAAAGATTCTAAGGGGAGTAAGGGGTGACTGTGGATGACAAGGGAAGTCAAGGACAGTATAAAAATAAAGGAGATGAAGTATAACATAGCAAAGATGAGCAGGAGGCCAGAAGATTGGGAAAGTTTTAAAGAGCAACAGAAGATAACTAAAAAGCCAATACGGGGAGAAAAGATAAGGTATGAAGGTAAGCTAGCCAAGAATATAAAGGAGGATAGTAAAAACTTCATTAGGTATGTGAAGAGGAAAAAATTAGTTAAGACAATATTTGGGCCCTTGCAGACAGAAACGGGTGAATTTATTATGGGGAACAAGGAAATGGCAGACAAATTGAACAGGTACTTTGGATTTGTCTTCACTCGGCTAGGGAAGACATGAACAATCTCCCAGATGTAATAGTGGCCAGAGAACCTAGGGTAATGGTGGAACTGAAGGAAATTCACATTAGGCAGAAAATGGTGTTGGGTAGACTGATGGGACTGAAAGGTGGTAAATCCCCAGGGCCTGATGGTCTGCATCCCAAGGTACTTAAGGAGGTGGCTCTAGATATTGTGGACACATTGGTAATCATTTTCCAATGTTCTGCAGGTTCAGGATCAGTTCCTGTGGATTTGAGGGTAGCGAATGTTAACCCACTTTTTAAGAAAGGAGGGAGAGAGAAAACAGGGAATTATAGACCAGTTAGCCTGACATCAGTGGGAAGATGCTAGAGTCAATTATAAAAGATGAAATAGCGGCACATTTGGGTAGCAGTAGAAGGATCAGTTTGTGTCATCATGGATTTACAAAGGGGAAAACATGCTTGACTAATCTTCTGGAGTTTTTTGAGGATGTAACTATGAAAATGGACAAGGGAGAGACAGTGGTTGTAGTGTACCTGGACTTTCAGAAAGCCTTTGATAAGGTCCCACATAGGAGATTAGTTGGCAAAATTAGAGCACATAGTATTGGGGGTAGGGTACTGACATGGATAGAAAATTGGTTGACATACAAGAAACAAAGGATAGTGATTAACATGTCCCTTTCAGAATGGCAGATAGTGACTAGTGGAGTACTGCAAGGCTTGGTGCCGGGACCACAGCTATTTACAATGTACATTAATTATTTAGATGAAGTGATTAAAAGTAACATTAACAAATTTGCAAATGACACAAAGTTGGCTGGCAGTGTGAAATGTGAGGAGGATGTTGTGAGAATGCAGGGCGACTTGGACAGGTTGTGTGAGTGGTCAGGTGCATGGCAGATGCAGTTTAATGTGGATAAATGTGAGCTTATCCACATTGGTGGCAAGAACAGGAAGGCAAATTACTATCTGAATGGTGTTAAGAAAAAGGGAAGTACAACGAGATCTAGGTGGCCTTGTTCATCAGTCACTGAAAGTAAGCATGCAGGTACAGCAGGCAATGAAGAAAGCTAATGGCATGTTGGCCTTCATAACAAGGGGAGTTGAGTATAGGACAAAGAGGTCCTTCTGCAGTTGTACAGAGCCCTGGTGAGACCACACCTGGAGTATTGTGTGCAGTTTTGGTCTCCAAATTTGAGGAAGGACATTCTTGCTATTGAGGGAGTGCAGCATAGGTTCATGGTTAATTCTCGGGATGGTGGGGCTATCATATGTTGAAAGACTGGAATGAATGGGCTCATATACACTGGAATTTAGAAGGATGAGAGGGGATCTGATTGAAACAAGTAAGATTATTAAGGTATTGTGCACACTAGAGGCAGGAAACATGTTCCTGTTGTTTGGGGAGTCTAGAACCAGAGGCCACAGTTTAAGAATAAGGGGTAGGCCATTTAGAACGGAGTTGAGGAAAAACTTTTTCACCCAGAGAGTTGTGAATCTGTGGAATGCTCTGCCTCAGAAGGCACTGGAGGCCAATTCTCTGGATGCTTTCAAGAAAGAGTTAGATAGAGCTCTTAAAGATAGCAGAGTCAAGGAATATGGGGAAAAGGCAGGAATGGGGTAGGGCCAAATGGCCTATTCCTGCACCTATTGTCTATTGTCTATCATCTATTGGGAAATGAACGTGGTCAGGTGTCAGGTCTCTCAGTGGGAGATAGTGATCACAATCCTATCTCCTTTGGCATAGCATCGGAGAGGGATAGGAACAGACAAGTTAGGAAAGCATTTAATTAGAGTAAGGGGAAATATGAGGCTATCAGGCAAGAACCTGGAAGCACAAATTAGGAACAGATATTGTCAGGGAAATGTATGGCAGAAATGTGGCAAACGTTCAGGGGATATTTGCATGGCGTTTTGCATAGGTACATTGAAATGAGACAGGGAAAGGATGGTAGGGTACAGGAACTGTGGTGTCCAAAGGATTTTGAAAATCTAGCCAAGAAGAAAAGAAAAGCTTACGAAAGGTTCAAAAAACTAGGTAATGATAGAGATCTAGAAGATTATAAGGCCAGCAGAAAGGAGCTTAAGAATGGAATTAGGAGAGCCAGAAGGGCCCATGAGAAGGTCCTGGTGGACAGGATTATGGAAAACCCCAAGACATTCTACAAGTGTGGGAAGTGATATGGAGAATATGTAATATGTAGTAATATGGAGAATCCTGGGAACTATAGACCACTGAGTCTTACATTGGTCATCTGCGAACTATTGGAAAGGATTCTTAAGTATGGGATCTACGAGCACTTGGAGAAGTATAGTTTACTAAAGGATAGTCAACATGGCTTTGTGAAGGGAACATCGTGCCTCACGAGCCTGATAGAGTTTTTTCAAGAGGTAACAAAAGAAATTGATGAGGGTGGGTGGCAGATGTGATTTACATGGATTTTAGCAAGGCATTTGACAAGGTCCCCCATGAGTGACTGTTCACTGTGCTGACCCACGACTGTGCTGCAACACACAGCTCGAACAACATCATCAGGTTCACTGATAACACCACCGTGGTGGGTCTCGTCAGCTAGAATGACGAGTCAGTTTACAGAGAGGAGGTGCAGCGGCTAATGGACTGGTGCAGAGCCAACAACCTGTCTCTTAATGTGAACAAAACAAAAGAGATGGTTGTTGACTTCAGGAGGGCACGGAGCAACCACTCCCTGCTGAAAATCGACGACTCCTTGGCAGAGATCATTAAGAGCACCAAGTTTCTTGGTGTTCACCTGGCAGAGAATCTCACCTGGTCCCTCAACACCAGCTCCATAGCAAAGAAAGCCCAGCAGCGTCTCTACTTTTTGCGAAGGCGGAGGGAAGTCCATCTCCCACCTCCCATCCTCATCACATTCTACAGGGGTTGTATTGAGAGCATCCTGAGCAACTGCATCACTGCCTGGTTCAGAAATTGCACCACCTCGGATCGCAAGACCCTGCAGTGGATAGTGAGGTCAGCTGAGAAGATCATCAGGGTCTCTCTTCCCACCATCACGGACATTTACGTTACACGCTGCATCCACAAAGGAAGCAGCATTATGAAGGACCCCATGCACCCCTCATACAATCTCTTCTCCCTCCGGCCATCTGGGAAAAGGCTCCAAAGCATTCGGGCTCTCATGACCAGACTATATAACAGTTTCTTCCCCCAGGCTATCAGACTCCTCAATACCCCAAGCCTGGACTGATACCTTGCCCTACTGTCCTGTTTATTATTTATTGTACTGATGGTACTGTTTTTGTGCACTTGATGCAGTCCAGTGTAGGTCTACAGTCTAGTATAACTTTCTCTGTGTTTTTTTTTATTACATGGTTCACTCTAGTTTTTGTACTGTGTCATGTAAACCATGGTCCTGAAAAACGTTGTCTCATTTTCACTATGCACTGTACCAGCAGTTATGGTGGAAATGACAATAAAAGTTGACTTGACATGTCTTGAGATGGCATTCAATCCGGATAAGTGTGAGGTGATGCATTTTGGAAGAACAAACCAGAAGGCTGAGTACAGGGTTAATGGTCGGTTACTTAAGAGAGACCCCGGGTGCCGGGGTCTGGGACATCTCAGATCGGGTGCAGGTTATTCTCGAGAGGGAGTGCAAGAACCCAGATGTTGTGGTCCATGTAGGGACCAACGACGTGGGTAGGATGAGTGAGGGGGTCCTGCGTAGTGAGTTCAGGGAGTTGGGTGCAAAGCTGAAGGGCAGGACCTCCAGGGTAACAATCTCAGGATTGCTACCTGTGCCACGTGCGAGTGAGGCAAGGAACAGAAGGATTATACAGATTAATACATGGCTGAGAGGATGGTGCAGGAGGGAGGGCTTCAGGTTTTTAGATAATTGGGCTTTGTTCCAGGGAAGGTGGGATCTGTTCTGATGGGACAGTTTACACCCGAACTGGAGCAGTACTAACATTCTTGCAGGAAAGTTTGCTAGTGCCTCTCAGTGGGGGGGGGGGGGGGGATTTAAACTAAATTTGCAGGGGGCAGGGATCCAGAATGTGAGAGAGGATAGCGAAATGAAGACTAAAGGACAGGTGGGGACTACACGGTTCCAGAATATTAAGGTTGTAGTAGAGTAAGGTGAGGGGGAACAAGTGATAAGGAGGACACATGTACAGAGGGATGGTCTGACGGAACATGGAGTTAAATGTGCAGAAAGAATAAGTAAATTTAGGAAGGACAACAAAATTCAAGGGGCGTATAGCCCGATGGGAGTTCGGGGAGCTGGGTTAAGCACAATAGGCAACGATTTAAACAGAGAGAGGAGAAATGGGCTAAAAATTCTATATCTGAATGCACGAAGTGTCAGAAATAAGGCAGATGAGCTTGAAGATCAGGTGCGAATGGGTAACTATGATGTTGTTGGGATAACTGAGACATGGCTACAGGGAGATCAGACCTGGGAAATGAATGTACAAGGGTATATGTGCTATAGTAGGGACAGAAATGTGGGCAGAGGGGGTGGAGTGGCCCTGTAGGTGGGGAATGAGATTCAGTCCTTTGCAAGGGGGGACATAGGATCAGGAGAAGTAGGGTCTGTGTGGATAGAACTGAGGAACAGTAAGGACAAAAAGACCCTAATGGCTGTTGTCCACAGTATGGAAATTGGGTGCAAGTTTAATAGGGAGTTAACATTGGCATGTGGCAAAGGTAATGACACAGTAGTTATGGGGGATTTTAACATACAGGTGAACTGGGAGAATCAAGTTGGTGCTGGAGCCCAGGATAGGGAGTTTGTAGAGTGCCTACGGGATGCATTCTTGGAACAGCTTGTACGAGAGCCGACCAGGGACAAGGCTATTCTGGATTTAGTCTTGTGTAATGAACAGGATTTGATAAGCAGTCTTGAAGTAAAGGAGCCATTAGGAGGAAGTGACCATAATATAAGTTTTTATCTGCAATTTGAGAAGGATAAGGGCAGATCAGAGGTGTCACTGTTGCAGTTGAACAAAGGAGACTATGGAGCCATGAGGGAGGAGCTGGCCAAAGTTAACTGGACGGATATCAATAGACAATAGACAATAGGTGCAGAAGAAGACCATTCGGCCCCTCGAGTCTGCACCACCATTCTGAGATCATGGCTGATCATTCACTATCAATACCCAGTCCCTGCCTTGTCCCCATATCCCTTGATTCCCCTATCCATCAGATATCTATCCAGCTCCTTCTTGAAAGCATCCAGAGAATTGTCCTCCACCGTCTTCCGAGGCAGTGCATTCCACGCCTCCACAACTCTCTGGGAGAAGAAGCTCTTCCTCAACTCTGTTTTAAATAACTGACCTCTTATTCTCAATCCATGCCCTCTGGTACTGGACTCTCCCAACATCTGGAAGATATTTCCTGCCTCAATCCTATCAAATCCTTTAATTATCTTAAACCTTTCAATCAGATCCCCTCTCAATCTCCTCAATTCCAGCGTGTACAAGCCCAATCTCTCCAATCTCTCTGCGTAAGACAGGCCTGCCATCCCAGGAATCAACCTAGTGAATCTACGCTGCACTTCCTCAATTGCCAGAATGTCCTTCCTTAAACCTGGAGACCAAAACTGTACACAATATTCCAGGTGTGGTCTCACCAGGGCCCTGTCCAAATGCAAAAGAACATCCTTGCTCTTGTATTCAATTCCCCTTGAAACAAAGGCCAACATTCCATTTGCCCTCTTCACTGCCTGTTGCACTTGCTCATTCACCTTCATTGACTGGTGAACTAGGACTCCTAGGTCTCTTTGCATTTCTCCCTTACCTAACTCGACACCGTTCAGACAATACTCTGCCCTCTTGTTCCAGCTTCCAAAGTGGATAACTTCACATTGATTCACATTGAATGACATCTGCCAAGTATCTGCCCACTCACTCAGCCTATCCAAGTCTCCCGGTATTCTCCTAACGTCCTCTTCGCATGTCACACTGCCACCCAGTTTAGTATCATCAGCAAACTTGCTGATATAGTTTTCAATGCCCTCATCTAAATCATTGACATAAATCGTAAAGAGCTGTGGTCCCAATACAGAGCCCTGTGCTACCCCACTAGTCACCTCCAGCAAGTCTGAGAAACACCCATTCACTGCTACCCTTTGCTTTCTATCTGCCAACCAGTTTTCTATCCATGTTGAAACTCTGCCCCCAATGCCATGAGCTCTGATTTTACTCACCAGTCTCCTATGTGGCACCTTATCGAATGCCTTCTGAAAATCTAGGTACACAACATCTACTGGCTTACCCTCGTCTAACATCCTTGTTACACCCTCAAAAAACTCCAACAGATTAGTCAAGCATGATTTGCCCTTGGTAAATCCATGCTGGCTCGGCCTAATCCTATTTCTGCCATCTAGATGTGCCACTATTTCGTCCTTAATAATGGACTCAAGCATCTTCCCCACGACTGACGTTAGGCTAGCAGGGCGATAGTTCTCCGTTTTCTCCTTCCCTCCCTTCTTGAAAAGTGGGACAACATTAGCCACTCTCCAATCTTCAGGAACTGATCCTGAATCCAAGGAACATTGGAAAATGATTACCAATGCATCCGCAATTTCCTGAGCCACCTCTTTTAGAACCCTCGGATGCAGACCATCTGGACCCGGGGATTTATTAGCCTTCAGTCCTACCAGTCTACTCATCACAGTTTCTTTCCTAATGTCAATCTGTCTCAATTCCTCTGATATCTTATGACCCTGGCCCATCCATACATCTGGGAGATTGCTTGTGTCCTCCCTGGTGAAGACAGATCTAAAGTATGCATTAAATTCTGTTGCCATTTCCCTGTTTCCCATAACAATTTCTCCCAATTCATTCTTCAAGGGGCCAACATTGTTCTTAACTATCTTCTTTCTCTTCACATAGCTAAAAAGGCTTTTGCTATCCCCTTTTATATTCCTGGCTAGACTGAGCTCATACCTGATTTTTTCTCTCCGTATTGCTTTTTTAGTTAAGATCTGCTGTTCCTTAAAACTTTCCCAATCATCTGTATTCCCACTCATCTTAGCCCTGTCATACTTCTTTTTCTTTAATACTATACAATCTCTGACTTCCTTTGTCAACCACTGTGGCCCCTTCCCCCTCTTTGAATCCTTCCTTCTCATTGGAATGAACTGCATTTGCATCTTTTGTATTATGCCCAAGAATATCTGCCACTGCTGATCCACTGTCTTTCCTGCCAGGGCATCCGCCCATTTAACTTTGGCCAGATCATCCCTCATGGCTCCGTAGTCTCCTTTATTTAATTGCAACACTGACACCTCTGATCTGCCCCTATCCCTCTCAAATTGTAGATAAAAACTTATCATGTTATGATCACTACTTCCTAATGGCTCCTTTACTTCAAGATCACTTATCAATTCCTGTTCATTACACATCACCAAGTCCAAAATAGCCTCGTTCCTGGTTGGCTCAAGCACAAGCTGTTCCAAAAATACATCCCTTAGACACTCCACAAACTCCCTATCCTGGGGTCCAGCACCTACCTGATTCTCCCAGTCCACCTGCATGTTGAAATCTCCCATAATGACTGCATTACCTTTAACACATGCCAATGTTAACTCCCTAATCAACTTGTACCCAATATCCACGCTACTGTTTGGGGGCCTGTACACAACACCCATTAGGGTCTTTTTACCCTTACTGTTCCTCAGCTCAATCCACACAGACTCTACTTCCCCTGTTCCCAAGTCACCTCTTGCTAAGGACTGAATCTCATTCCTCACCAACAGGGCCACCCCACCCCCTCTTCCCATATTTCTGTCTCTACGATAGCACGTATACCCTGGTACACTCAATTCCCAGGCCTGATCCCCTTGCAGCCATGTCTCCGTTATCCCAACAATATCGTAGCTCCCCATTTTCATCTGAGCTTCAAGCTCATCTGTCTTATTTCTGACACTACGCGCATTCAAGTATAGAATTCTGAGCCCATTCCTCCTCTCTTTGCTTAAAACACTGTCTACTGTACCTAACCCAGCTCCTTGAACTTCCAACGGGCAAATTGCACACTGAATTTTGATGACCTTCTCAAGATCACCCAAACCTTGTACACACTTAACCCCATGCACCTTCTGACCAACCCTCTGGATCTGGATCCCTGCCCCCTGCACATCTAGTTTAAACCCCCCCCCCCCCCCACCGAGCAGCACTGGCAATTACTCCTGCAAGAATGTTAGTATCCCTCCGGTTCAGATGTAGACCATCCCTTCGAAACAGATCCCAGTGTCCCTGGATCAAAGACCAATTATCCAAAAACCTGAACCCTTCCTTCCTGCACCATGCTCTCAGCCTCGTATTAATGTGCATAATCATTCTATTCTTCACCTCACTCGCACGTGGCACAGGTAGCAATCCCGAGATTGTCACCCTGGAGGTCCTGCCTTTCAGCTTCACTCCTAACTCCCTGAACTCTCTATGCAGGACCCCCTCACTCACCTTACCTACATCATTGGTCCATACATGGACCACTACATCTGGGTTCATGCCCTCACTCTCAAGAATAGTCTGCACCCGATCTGAGATGTCCCAGACCCTGGCATCAGGGAGGCAACATACCATCCGAGACTCCCGATCTGCCTCACAAAATCTCCTATCTGCCCCCCTAACTATAGAGTCCCCTAAAACTATCACTCTCTTCTGTTCCCTCCTCCCCTTTCTAGTTAAGGGTTCAACCTCTGTGCCAGAGGCAGGACCACTACAACTCATTCCTGGTAGGTCATCCCCATATCCTAGCAGAAAAGACAGTGGAACAGCAATAGCAGGTATTCCTGGGAATAATGCACAAGGTGCAAAATCAGTTCATCCCCCGGAGAAGGAAGGATTCAAAGGGGCGGGGGAAGGGGCCACTGTGGTTGACAAAGGAAGTCAGAGGTTGCATAGCATTAAAAACAAGGAAATATGACAGAGCTAAGGTGAGTGGGAGGAAAGATGATTGGGAAATTTTTAAGGAACAACAGAACTTAACTAAAAAGGCAATACAGGGAGAAAAAATGAGGTACGAATGCAAGCTAGCCAGGAATATAAAGGAGGATAGCAAAAGCTTTTTTAGGTATGTGAAGAGAAAGAAGATAGTTAAGAACAATGTTGGGCCCTTGAAGAATGAATTGGGTGAAATTGTTATGGGAAACAGAAATGGCAGAAGAATTTAATAAGTACTTTAGATCTGTCTTCACTAGGGAAGACCCAAGTAATCTCCCAGATGTATGGATGGGCCAAGGACATCGGCTAGATTCAGGATCAGGATTCAGAGGATTCAGGATCAGTTCCTGAGGATTGGAGAATGGTTAATGTTATCCCACTTCTTAAGAAAGGAGGGAGGGAGAAAACAGAACTATCATCCTGTGAGCCTAACATCAGTAGTGGGGAAGATGCTAGTGTCCATTATTAAAGATGAAATAGTGTCATATATCTAGATAGCAGTGATAGGATTGGGCTGAGCCAGCATGGATTTACCAAGGGCAAATCATGCTTGACTAATCTATTGGAGTTTTTCGAGGAATGTAACCAGGAAGTTAGACAAGGGAGATCCAATGGATGTAGTGTACCTTGATTTTCAGAAGGCATTTGATAAGGTCCCACATAGGAGATTGGTGGGTAAAATCAGAGCTCATGGCATCGGGGGGGAATATTGACATGGATAGAAAACTGGTTGGCAGATAGAAAGCAAAGGGTAACGGTGAATGGGTGTTTCTCGGAATGGCAGGTGGTGACTAGTGGGGTGACACAGGGCTCGTTATTGGGACCACAGCTGTTTACGATTTACATCAACAATTTAGATGAAGGCATTGAGAATAACATCAGCAAGTTTGCTGATGATACTAAGCTGGGTGGCAGTGTGACATGTGATGAGGATGTTTGAAGAATTCAGGGTGACTTGGATAGGCTGAGTGAGTGGGCAGATACTTGGCGGATGACGTTTAGTGTGAATAAGTGTGAAGTTATCCACTTTGGGAGTAAGAACAGGAAGGCAGATTATTATCTGAACGGTGTAGAGTTCGGTAAGCAAGAAATACAAGGAGATCTAGGAGCCCTTGTTCATCAGTCACTGAAGGTGAATGAGCAAGCGCAGCAGGCAGTGAAGAAGGCTAATGGAATGTTGGCCTTTATTACAAAGGGAATTGAGTACAAGAGCAAGGATGTCCTTTTGCATTTGTACAGGGCCCTGGTGAGACCACACCTGGAGTATTGTGTACAGTTTTGGTCTCCAGGGTTAACGAAGGACATCCTGGCTCTGGAGGAAGTGCAGCGTAGATTCACAAGGTTAATTCCTGGGATGTCAGGACTGTCTTGCGCAGAGAGCTTAGAGAGATTGGGCTTGTACACGCTCGAATTAAGGAGATTGAGAGGGGATCTGATTGCAACATATAAGATTATTAAGGGAATGGACAAGATAGAGGCTGGAAATATGTTCCAGATGCTGGGAGAGTCCAGTACCAGAGGGCATGGTTTGAGAATACGGGGTAGGTCATTTAGAACAGAGTTAAGGAAAAACTACTTATCCCTGAGAGTTGTGGAATGCACTGCCTCGGAAGGCAGTGGAGGCCAATTCTCTGGATGCTTTCAAGAAGGAGCTAGATAGGTATCTTATGGATAGGGGAATCAAGGGATATGGGGGCAAGGCAGGAACTGGGTATTGATATTAGATGATCAGTCATGATCTCAGAATGGTGGTGCAGGCTCGAAGGGCCGAATGGTCTACTTCTGCACCTATTGTCTATTGGATTAACAGAGAGACCTTGGGGTTCAAATCCATACATCCCTCAAGGTCGTTGCAGAGGTTAATAGGATAGTTAAGAAGGCCTATGGGATTCTAGGCTTCATTAACAGGGGGATTGAGTTCAAGAGTAGCGAGGTCATGTTGCAACTCTACAAATCTCTGGTGAGACTGCACTTAGAGTATTATGTTCAATTGTGGTCACCTCATTATAGGAAGGATGTGGAAGCTATGGAGGGGGTGCAGAGGAGATTTACCAGGATGTTGCCTGGATTGGAAAACAAGTCTTGTGAGTCAGAGCTGGGACTTTTCTCTTTGGAGTGTAGAAGGATGAGAGAGGACTTGATAAAGGTCTACAAGATTATGAGAAGCATAGATAGGATGGATAGCCAATACCTGTTTCCCAGGGCACCAACAGCAAACACCAGATGGCATATGTACCAAGTTAAGGGAGGGAAGTTTAGGGGAGACATCAGGGGTAGGTTTTCTACACAGAAGGTTGTGGGTGCCTGGAATGACTTGCCAGGGATGCTGGTGGAAGCTAAAACATTAGGGGTATTGAAGAGCCTCTTGGACAAGCACATGGATGAAAGAAAAATAGAGGGTTACAGGGTAGTGTGGGTTTAGTACTTTTTTTTAAAGGGATATATGGGTCAGCACAACAACAAGCCTATACTGTGCTGTAGTATTCTAGTATTCTAGAAGAGCAGGAGAATAAGATGTCAGAGAATGGGACCAATGAAGTGTGACAGTGGAAAAGTGGGTATGGAACTGGAGGAGATAGCAGAGATACTTAATGAACACTCTGCTGCAGTATTTACTACGGAAAAGCATCTTGGTGATTGTAGGGATGACTTATAGCGGACTGAAAAGCTTGAGCAGTTAGATATAGTAAGGAAGAGGATATGCTGGAGCTTTTGGAAAGCAACAAGTTGGATAAGTCACCGGGACAGGATGAAATGTACCCCAGGCTACTGTGGGAGGCAAGGGTGGAGACTGCTGGGCCTCTGGCGATGATCTTTGCATCGTCAGTGGAAACGGGAGAGGTTCTGGAGGATTGGAGGGTTGCAGATGTTATTCAAGAAAGGGAGTGGAGATAGCCCAGGAAACTATAGAACAGTGAGCTGAAGGAAAAGATCCTGAGAGACGAGATCTATGAACATTTGGAGAGGCATAGCATGATTAGCAATAGTCAGCATGGCTTTGTCAAGGGCAGGTTGTGCCTTATGAGCCTGACTGAATTTTTTGAGGATGTGACTAAACACATTGATAAAGGTAGAACAGTAGATGTAGTGTATATGGATTTCAGCAAGGCATGTGGTAAGGTACCCCATGCAATGCTTATTGAGAAAGTAAGCAGGCACGGAATCCAAGAGGACCTTGCTTTGTGGATCCAGAATTGGCTTACCCACAGAATGCAATGAGTGGTTGTAGATGGGCCATATGCTGCATGGAGGTCGGTGGCCAGTAGTGTGCCTCAGGGATCTGTTCCGGGATACCTTCTCTTCGTGATTTTTATTAATGACCTGGATGAGGAAGTGGTGGAACAGGTTAGTAAATTTACTGCTTAAACAAAGGTGTTGGGGGTGTTGTGGATGGTGTGGACGGCTACCAGAGGTTACAGCAGGACATTGATAGAATGCAAAACTGGGCTGAGAAGTGACAGATGGAGTTCAACCTGAATAAATGTGATACGGTTCATTTTGTTAGGTTAAATATGATGGCAGAATATAGTATTAATGGTGAGAATCTAGGCAGTGTGAAGGATTGTCAGGACTTGGGAGTCCAAGGCCATTGGCCTCTCAAAGCTACTGTGTAGCTTGATTGTGTGGTTAAGGTGCATTGGCTTTCATCAACCGGGAGATTGAGTTTAAGAGCCAAGAGGTCAATATTGCAGCTATATAGGACTCTGGTCAGACTCCACGTAGAGTACTATACTCAGTTCTGGTCACCTTACTACAGGAAGGATGGGGAAACTATTGTAAAGACAAAATACTCTGCAGATGCTGGGGTCAAAGCAACACGTACAACACGCTGGAGGAACTCAGCAGGTCGGGCAGCATCCGTGGAAATGAGCAGTCAATGTTTTGGGCCGAGACCCTTCGTCAGGACTGAAGGCGGGGCAGGGGCCCTATAATGAAGGTGGGGGGAGGGTGGGAAAGAGAAGGTTGTTAGGTGCCAGGTGAAAAACCAGTAACGGGAAAGAGAAAGGGGAGGGGGAGGGGAAGTATGGAGGGGATAGGCAGGAAAGGTGAAGAAAGAATGTAAGGGAAAAACACTATAGGTAGTAGAATGAGGCAGAATCATGAGGGAGGTAATAGGCAGCTGGAGGAGAAGACAGAGTGAAACTGGGTTGGGGGAAGGGAGGGGGAGGGATTTATTGGAAGTTAGGGAATTCAACGTTGATGCCGAGGGGCTGAAGACTACCCAGACGGTAGATGAGGTGTTGCTCCTCCAACATGAGTTTGGCCTCATCATGGCAGTAGAGGAGGCCCATGTATGGACATATCTGAATGGGAATGTGAAGCAGAGTTGAAGTGGGTGGAAACCGAGAGACCCTGTCTGTTGTGGCGGACAGAGTGGAGATGCTCGATGAAGCGGTCTCCCAATCCGCGCCGGGTCTCGCCGATGTAGTGGAGGCCACATCGGGAGCACCAGATGCAATAGATGACCCCAATAGACTCACAAGTGAAGTGTTTTTTCACCTGGAAGGATGAGAGGTGACCTGATAGAGGTGGTATAACATGATGCGAGACATGGATCATGTGGATAGTCAGTCTTTTTCCCAGGTGTGTACTAACTAACATGAGAGGCCACAGTTTTAAGGTGCTTGGAAGGTGGTACAGAGGAGATGTCAGGGGTAAGATTTTACGCAGAGAGTGATGAAGGCGTGGAATGGGCGGCCAGTGACAGTGGTGGAGACAGATAGGATACGGTCTTTTAAAAGACTCCTGGATAGGTAGATGGAGCTGAGGACAAATACAGAGCTATGTGTGACCCTAGGTAATTTCTAAATTAAATACATGTTCAGCACAGCATTATGGGCCATAGGGCCTGTATTGTGCTGCATGTTTTCTATTTTTCTATGTTTCTATTAGACAATCTCATTCATTGTCAACTGCACCAGAAATTTTGGTGCCATTTGCAAATTTACAGACCGTGAACAACGTCCACTACAGTGGGCTCAGTACTGATGCCTTCAGCATACACTGGTCACAGGCATTCGAGCTATAAACAAAACAACTCTCCACACTGTCCTCTGTATTGTACCACCAATTGGCAACCATACGCTTTCTGGACCAACCAAGGCTTCACACCCCCTGTCAAAAATCTTGTATAATATTCATGTAGACAACGTTTACCGTCCCGCCCCTGTCAAATCTTTGGTTGCTTCTTAACCCTTACATACAATTCATATTCTAAACCTTCACAGTATTGTCCGGGTCAATTTTGAACCAGCCCAAGAATCCCCTCATAACAAGTGTCTAGACCAAATCTTGAACCACAGATCTATTTAACCATATATATAACCATATAACAATCACTGCACGGAAACAGGCCATCTTGGCCCTCCTAGTCCGTGCCGAACCCTTAATCTCACCTAGTCCCACCTACCCGCACTCAGCCCATAACCCTCCACTCCTTTCCTGTCCATATATCTATCCAATTTTACCTTAAATGACACAACTGAACTGGCCTCTACTACTTCTACAGGAAGCTCATTCCACACAGCTATCACTCTCTGAGTAAAGAAATACTCCCTCGTGTTTCCCTTAAACTTCTGCCCCCTAACTCTCAAATCATGTCCTCTAGTTTGAATCTCCCCTACTCTCAATGGAAACAGACTGTTCACGTCAACTCTATCAATCCCTCTCAAAATTTTAAATACCTCGATCAAATCCCCCCTCAACCTTCTACGCTCCAATGAATAGAGACCTAACTTGTTCAACCTTTCTCTGTAACTTAATTGTTGAAACCCAGGTAACATCCTAGTAAATCGTCTCTGCACTCTCTCTAATTTATTGATATCTTTCCTATAATTCGGTGACCAGAACTGCACACAATATTCCAAATTTGGTCTTACCAATGCCTTGTACAACTTTAGCATTACATCCCAACTTCTGTACTCAATGCTTTGATTTATAAAGGCCAGCGTTCCAAAAGCCCTCTTCACCACCCTATCTACATTAGACTCCACTTTCAGGGAACTATGCACAGTTATTCCTAGATCTCTCTGTTCCTCTGCATTCCTCAATGCCCTACCATTTACTCTGTATGTTCTATTTGGATTATTCCTGCCAAAATGTAGAACCTCACACTTCTCAGCATTAAACTCCATCTGCCAACGTTCAGCCCATTCTTCTAACCGGCATAAATCTCCCTGCAAGCTTTGAAAATCCACCTCATTATCCACAACACCTCCTACCTTAGTATCATCGGCATACTTACTAATCCAATTTACCACCCCATCATCCAGATCATTTATGTATATTACAAACAACATTGGGCCCAAAACAGATCCCTGAGGCACCCCGCTAGTCACCGGCCTCCATCCCGATAAACAATTATCCACCACTACTCTCTGGCATCTCCCATCTAGCCACTGTTGAATCCATTTTATTACTCCAGCATTAATACCTAACGACTGAACCTTCTTAACTAACCTTCCATGTGGAACTTTGTCAAAGGCTTTGCTGAAGTCCATATAGACTACATCCACTGCCTTACCCTCGTCAACATTCCTCGTAACTTCTTCAAAAAATTCAATAAGGTTTGTCAAACATGACCTTCCACGCACAAATCCATGCTGGCTACTTCTAATCAGATCCCGTCTATCCAGATAATTATAAATACTATCTCTAAGAATACTTTCCATTAATTTACCCACCACTGATGTCAAACTGACAGGTCTATAATTGCTAGGCTTCCTTCTAGAACCCTTTTTAAACAATGGAACCACATGAGCAATACGCCAATCCTCTGGCACAATCCCCGTTTCTAATGACATATTAAAGATCTCCGTCAGACCTCCTGCTATTTCTACACAAACTTCCCTCAAGGTCCTGGGGAATATCCTGTCAAGACCCGGAGATTTATCCACTTTTAAATTTCTTAAAAGCGCCAGTACCTCCACCTCTTTAATTGTTATAGGTTCTATAACTTCCTTACTTGTTTCCCACACCTTAGACAATTCAATATCCTTCTCCTTAGTGAATACCGAAGAGAAGAAATCGTTCAAAATCTCTCCCATCTCCTTCGGTTCCACACATAGTTGACCACTCTGATTCTCTAAGGGGCCAATTTTATCCCTCACTATCCTCTTGCTTTTAATATAACTGTAGAAACCTTTCGGATTTACTTTCACCTCATTTGCCAAACCAACCTCGTATCTTCTTTTAGCTTTTCTAATCTCTTTCTTAAGATTCCTTTTGCATTCTTTATATTCCTCGAGCAATTCCTTTACTCCATGCTGCCTATATCTATTGTAGACATCCCTCTTTTTCTGATCCAAATTTCTGATATCCCTTGAAAACCATGGTGCTCTCAAACCTTTAACCTTTCCTTTCACACTAACAGGAACATAAAGATTCTGTACCCTCATAATTTCACCCTTAAATGACCTCCATTTCTCTATTACATCCTTCCCATAAAACAACTTGACCCAATCCACTCTCTCTAAATCCCTTCGCATCCCCTCAAAGTTAGCCTTTCTCCAATCAAAAATCTCAACTCTAGGTCCTGTCCTGTCCTTCTCCATAATTATATTGAAGCTAATGCTATTGTGATCACTGGACCCGAAGTGCTCCCCAACACATACATCTGTCAGCTGACCTATCGCATTCCCTAACAGGAGATCCAACACTGCCCCATCTCTAGTCGGTACTTCTATGTATTGTTGCAAAAAACTATCCTGCACACATTTCACAAACTCTAAACCATCCAGCCCTTTTACAGAATGAGCTACGTGTGGAAAATTAAAATCTCCCACAATCACCACCTTGTGTTTACTACAAATATCTGCTATCTCCTTACACATTTGCTCTTCCAACTCACGCGCCCCATTAGGTGGCCTATAATACACTCCTATCAGTGTTACTGCACCTTTCCCATTCTTCAATTCCACCCAAATGGCCTCCCTAGAGGAGCTCTCTAATCTATCCTTCCAAAGCACCGCCATAAGATTTTCTCGGACAAGCAATGCAACACCTCCTCCTCTGGCCCCTCCTACTCTATCACACCTGAAGCAACTAAATCCAGGAATATTTAGTTGCCAATCACACCCTTCCTGCAACCATGTTTCACTAATAGCTACAACATCATAATTCCAGGTATCAATCCACGCTTTAAGCTTATCCACCTTTCTTACAATGCTCCTAGCATTAAAATAGATACATTTAAGATACTCTCCATCTCCTCCTCTCTTTCCATCCCTAACAATGCATTCAAATTTATTATCCTTTTCTTTCTTCTCCCCTACATCTTCGGGCTGAGCGCATCCCTTCTCCATCACCTGCCTTTCCTCCCTCACACACTGTCTACTTACTTGCTCCACTGGTGAACTAACCTCCTCTCCCATAGTCTCCTCAAATAGTCTCCCGCCCCCCCCCCATCTTACCAGTTTAAAGTCCGCCCTGAAGCCCTAGCAAACCTCCCCGCTAGGATATTGGTCCCCCCACGATTCAAGTGTAACCTGTCCTTCTTGAACAGGTCACTCCTGCCCCAGAAGAGGTCCCAATGATCCAGAAACTTGAATCCCTGCCCCCTGCTCCAATCCCACAGCCACGCATTCATCCTCCACCTAATCCTATTCCTACTCTCACTGTCGCGTGGCACAGGCAGTAATCCCGAGATTACTACCTTTGCGGTCCTTCTTCTTAACTGCCTTCCTAACTCCCTATACTCTCGTTTCAGGACCTCTTCCCCTTTCCTTCCTATGTCATTGGTACCTACATGTACCACGACCTCTGGCTCTTCACCCTCCCACTTCAGGATATCTTGGACGCGATCAGAAACATCCCGAACCCTGGCACCAGGGAGGCAAATTACCATCCGTGACTCCCGGTCACCTCCACAGAAATGCCTGTCTGAGCCCCTGACTATTGAGTCCCCTATTACTATGGACCTCTTTCTTCTAACCCTACCCTTCTGAGCTACAGGGCCGTCCTCTGTGCTGGAGGCCCAGCCACTGTCACTTCCACCAAGTAGGCTGTCCCCCCCAACAGTACTCAAACATGAGTACTTAATGTCAAGGGGTACAGCCACTGGGGTACTGTCTAGTACCTGCCTCTTCCCCTTCCTGACTGTAACCCACCTATCTGCCTCCCGTGGTCCCGGAGTGACCACCTGCCTGTAACTCCTCTCTATCACCTCCTCACTCTCCCTGACCAGGCGAAGGTCATCGAGCTGCAGCTCCAGTTCCCTAACTCAGTCCCTCAGGAGCTGCAGTTCGGCGCACCTGGCGCAGATGTGGACGTCCGGGAGGCTCGGAGACTCCAGGATTTCCCACATCCGACACCGAGAACAAGCTGCCCTCACACTCATACCTCCCAAATAACTGAAAATACAAGAACTAAAAGATAAGCCTACTGTGCCCTCTGAGCCCAGCCCTACACTCTGCGCCCGGCTCACTCCCAAGCCCTACACTCTGCGCCAGGCTCACTCCCAAGCCCTTTACTCCGCTGCCCGCTTCTTAAGGCGGCGTTCTTTATATATCTTCCCTCCTTCCCGGGCCTCCTTCACGCGCCTGCGCAGTCCCGCCTCTCAGTACTCCGATCTGAGAAGCAATTGGACAATTTGAAAATGGCCGCTGCCGCACTTCCTCTCAAAGCCTCGCTGTCCTCTTCCAAAAGAGGACATTTTTAGAATGTATAAATAGCCTATCTGGCATTAATAAATGGGTGATTAATCCTTAATTAATTTTTCAGAGATGTAAAACCATTTCAATAGATATGGGACAAATTTGACCCGGAACAGCCTCAATACTCGAAAAAATTGTAGCACCTGGACAGAAGTATAAATTTTTTGAATATTTTCATTTTTGTGCGCTTTGAGTCACTTTAGGAAAAGTCATCAAATTTCGGCTAACAAATTTTCATTTTGTGCCTTTCCAAATGCCGTTAGATCCGGTCACTCATAATCCCAGCTAGTAGGGCTTCCAGAACGGCCATTAGGCTCTCCGGTTTGGAATCGCTGGCTGGCCTTTGCAGTCAATATGAGCACAACTTTCGCCACCCTTCAATCATCTCGTACCTCACCCGAGCCTAAGCCAGATACCGCTGTCAATCTGGAGCTGAACAGTTTCTTTGTGAATTTCCCTGTGAAACTTGAAAGGTTAGTTTCCTTACCAGTCAAAAGCCCCTTCCGTTGTGCCGTCTTTGATTGTCCAGTGTGACGAACGCAGCAACTCATTCACATTTTTTGCCTTGTCTGCCACGGCACCGGTGTTCGGTTCGTGCCGCTAGAGGGGTATAGGATTAGCACGTGAGAGCGTCTCGCATTGTCTCCAGGGCTCCTCTTCACACTGTGATTGTGACCACTTCTGAAGAACCACTGGGAAAGTAGAGGAGGGTCCACGCATACACTTAGCTAAGTATCTGCTTGTCGAAGATTTAGTTTTGTAGTTGTGCAACTTGGGGAGACTTAATGAGATTCCTTGAGTTTGAACTGTTGCTGAAAGCTCAGTATCGCAGTGTTAGGGTGACTTAGATTTTTAGTGGAATGTTTTATTTTTGGTAAATAAATGGTTAATGTTCCTATTTGTAACTGGCGTCCTCTGCCTCGTTTACCAAACCCAAGAACCTACTTCCTTGGAACACTTGGCGCTGTGAGCAGGGTTTGCTGACAGAATGGAAGATGAATGGAAGAAGGCGTATGGTATATTGGCCTTTGTCAATTGAAGAATTGAACTTAGGAGCCGAGAGGTAATGTTGCAGCTAAATGAGACCCCAGTCAGACCCTAGTTGGAGTACTGTGCTCAGTGCAGGAAGGATGTGGATGTACAAAAATGTTGCCCGGATTGGGGAGCATGCCTTATGAGAATAGGTTGAGTGAACTCGGCCTTTTCTCCTTGGAGTGACGGAGGATGAGAGGTGATCCTGTATAAGATGTTGAGAGGCATTGATCATGTGGATAGTCAGAGGTCTTTTCCCAGGGCTGAAATGGTTGCCACTAGAGAACACAGGTTTAAGGTGCTGGGGACAGGTACAGATGAGATGTCAGGGGTAAGTTTTTACTCAGAGAGCGGTGAGTACCTGGAATGCGCTGCCGGCAACGGTGGTGGAGGCAGATACGATAGGGTCTTTTAAGAGACTTTTGGATAGGTACATGGAGCTTAGTAAAATAGAGGGTTATACGTAAGCCTAGTATTTTCTAAGGTAGGGACATGTTCGGCAGAACTTTGTGGGCCGAAGGGCCTGTATAGTGCTGTAGATTTTCTATGTTTCTATGAATATCTTTAGAAGGAAATATAACAGAGATAATCCCCAGTGTGAGCAGTGCCGACTCCTGCAATGTGACGACAGCAGCGCGGGATTTGGGAGTATCGCCAACCTACTGATGGACTACGGGTTGCCCATAGACTGATCAGACAAATTGGACTCACTCGGAGTGAAAGTAGGACACCACATCGTGTCCCTACTTAAGCAGGCAGCATTTTCCAAGAAGAAGGGGAGTCAGGGAGGTGCACCGTGGCTGCTGTTAGCCACCATAAGGCACCAGCATGAGACCGCACAGAGAGACAGCAGGTCATTAAGAATGAGGTGGAAGTGCTGCACCGGTGCTCTGCCATCATGGGGTAATTCACGCGGTCGGCCCAGACCCAGGCTATAGAGTTAAAAAACGAGTATGGAGATTGTCTGTCTGCTAATGAAGGTAGAGCAATTGGAGGTGGCCGGACGGGTTATTTGGCAACAGGATCCAGTTAATGTCCGAGCCTTGATGCGCCGACGCGTGATCCCAATGCATTGACAGGGGATAGGGATGCCTGCAGGGATCGTGAGGATGGTGAAGAGTGGATAGAGAGCAGAGTCGTAGGAGCTTCCCTGGAAATAATCGTTCCTCTTCCCTACGCACCCGAGTCAATACTAGCCAGCCCTGTGACGTGGCGGTCCCATACACGCCACGTAGAGCATCGGCCCACAGATTCTTCGCCTCATATAAAGGAGAAGGGAAGTGTAGAATTTGATACAATAGGCCCATTTGAGACAACAAAGATCAGGGTATTCTCAGCTGAAGAATTGGCGAGATTGGGGGATAGGTACTGACAGAAGCCTGAAGGGTCTTTAGCCACGTGGTTGTTGAGGATGTGGTTCCAGGAGGGAATCGGAGTGAAACAATCTAATATGGATATATGAGTTTTAGAGACCTATCGTCCCAACACGAGACCAATAACGCCCTGACAATGCTGCTCACTTTTCCTGAAAATAATGCATCACTATGGGATCGGGTGGCAGGGCCCGTCAAGGTCAGGAGTCTGCTTGAATGGGATTTAAAGCCCCGGGCGGAGTGGAGCACAGTAGAGCCCTTTGCCCGTAGCTTCCAATTACCGGTTGATTTGCCGATAGTGACAGACCTTAAGAAAGCTGCATTTGGTTCTGGAAGCGGCTGTCCACTTGAAAGGATTAGTACGGTCTTTAATAATACCAGCAGTCTGGTGCCCCATAAGTGCTGCCACTCGGTTGTTGAAGTATATGGTGTGTGTAGAAGAAGGTGCGCAGAATCAGCTGTGAAAGTTTGATAAACAGACAGAGAGTGGGGGATCCCACATGGCCGTATGGAAATGTGGCACTGTTCAGGGCCGGGATCCTGAAGGAGCAGGTAAATGGGGTTCCCACTCCCACCCTCTATGCAATGTGAAGGGGGCACTGCCGGAGAAAGAGAGGTCAGGAGCCGTCAAGGGGGAAGGTTCATCTATCACGCCCTCTCCCGATAGAGGCTCCTTCTGTCCTCTTCTGCATTCCTCGCGTTCCGCTCAGGGTTCTGTACATCCATTGCCGGAGGTTCTGTAAAAGGCGGAGCCTTCAGTGGCAGCAGGCGTAGGGTGGTGGGGATGGCTGGCGCTTTCCCGTGCCGGTTCCCTATAATAAAGTGTGAATGGATTGAGTTCGGGAGAGTTGCTGCGTGAGGTGTGACCACGTGAGTTTACTTGAGAGTGCAAAGTCTGTCTTGTGTTTGTTAAATCTGTATCGGGAGGCTGTTTGAATATTTGTTTCAGTGGAAGGTGACCGATTGAAATATTTTGATATTTGAAGTGCATTTGCAAAAGATCTTCAGAGGGTTGTGTGAATGTGTTAATGTGTTGAGCCCTACGCAGTAGTCCTTTCTTTCCCTTTGGTCTTCGGAAAATGTGTTTGCCGGCCGGTCGTATACTGGCCTCTGCACCGTAGTTCGAAGCAAATGGCCACGGTTACGAATCCGGCCGGCACCTTGTACGCTTTCTATTCTTGTCGCATTGAGCGTCGAGTTAGCAACTCGGCCTCGGAAATAGAAAAATGCAAAAGAAGCGGTAAGGTTTCCACCAAAGGCGCGCAGAGAAACGATGAATTATTTGTCCTAAGTTTTGCAAGTACTTGTGAAGGTTCTGAAGCAAGAGAAGTACACGCCTGGACATTAGTTTGTGGTTTTAGTTTGTTACTTTACCTGTTTCCTATGGAATTAGTTTTCCACATGGCCATGTGTAATCCAGGTTAATGTGATGGAAATCTGTGCAACTTTATTCCGGATACGAGATGCCGGCATTTCAGAAGGAAGTGGGCAGTTGGGGAAATTGCTCATTGGTGGGCAGTTAAATTGCGATTTTGAATTCATATTTTGGACGATTGGTTGAACCCCATCTGCTACTTCTCAGCCCATTGTAACCGCTGTAACCTCTGACAGCCCACCACACTATCCACAACACCCCCAATCCTTGTGTCATCAGCAAATTACTAACCCATCCCTCCACTTCCTCAGCCAGGTCATTTATAAAAATCACGAAGAGAAGGTGTCCCAGAACAGATCCCTGAGGCACACCGTTGGTCTCCGACCTTCATGCAGAATATGACCCGTCTACAACCTCTCTTTGCCTTCTGTGGGCAAGCCAGTCCACAAAGCAATTTCCCTTTGGATCCCATGCCTCCTTACTTTCTCAATAAGCCTTGCATGGGGTACCTTATCAAATGCCTTGCTGAAATGCATATACACTATGTCTCATGCTCAAAAGATTCTATCAGGCTCGTAAGGCACGACCTGACTGTCCGTCGCTTGAACCCGTGAAGTTTGGCCAAACCCAGCGGCAGGCCCACCAGTAGATACCAAGAGTGACCCATCCCTGTGTAACCATATATCAGGAGCAATAACAAAACTTCTTCCATGCTGTGTCCTCCTTGAGTATTGGCATTCTTGCAAACTGTCATCCCGCATGTGGCGCTCCACCAAAACTGTCTCAGAACAGGTTCTTGAAGCCAATAGGTCAATGCACACTTTTATTTTTGCCCAAATACATTCATTATCTCATCCCCCATCCATTGACATTGAACCCCTCTCAACACCCCACAGTGGGGCACTCGCATAGTACGGCTCCTCACTCAGTGGGGCTCTTGCATAGTGCCGGCTCTCCCATCCTGATTCCTGTCCTGGGTGTCAGTCTGCAAAGTGGACTCGGCATGTGGGAGTGAGGCGCATGCGCCCGACCATTCTCCGAAGGAGGTTCGTCCTACTAACTCACCAAGGTCTCGGGTTGAGAAACTTCTGCTTCACCTCCGACAGAACGTGTCTCGAAACTGAAAATTGGGATAAGGTTTGATGGCTCATCAGGCAAACCGTTAGCTTGGCCAAGCTTTGTGTAATGTGGAACGGCAACACTTCCCCCTGAAGTGCGATGATTGTCCGGGGTACTGGGGAACCCTTTGTCTGCAGCACAAAGATTGGGGATATTAAGGCTAGTCATTTATCATTTATGCCTTACCTATCGGTAATGGTGAACAATTGGCCAGTATCTCGTGCAGAGTGCAGAAATTCTGTTCAGTCCAAGTGAATAATCATTCAATCGTTGCGACCTGTTTACCTGTTACTCGTTTGTGATCCGGTCCTTGGTCTCTCCTCGCCGGGTTTCCTTGGTTTGTGATCAGGTCCCACGCTGTTCCTCTGATATTCCCTGCCAAAATTCCACAAAACTTGCATTGTTTCCCAGCTTCAGGTGCAGTTTTCAGAGTAATCGCTTACTTACCTTGCATCAGCCTTCACTATTTCTGTGAGTGAAATGCCACGCTATCGGCGATCATTCCAGTGAATCAGGCAGAATAGCCAATAAAAACCGTGTACGGCCGGATCCTGACTATCGCATTCAGTTCTTGTCACCTTATTACAGGAATGATATAGAGGATTGAAACGCGTACGGAGAAAGGCTTGTATTCAAAGGTACAAACTTTAGGGAGAAGTTGGAGAAACTTGTGCTTTCTGGAGAATCGAGCTGAGGGGGGCAAAAACTAGCCATGAGTGAATGGCGGGTGACTCGATGGGCCTAATAGCCCAACTCTACTCCTATAATCTTTCTCTGGAACGGTGTATGCTGAGAGAAAGCCTGATAAGTTAAAATACTGAGAAGCATACAGTGTATATGTAAGAAAGGATTAATTTAGATTTACACAGTAAGTGGTAGGCGCCTACTGACGTCTGCTGGAGTAGGGACGAGTGGCATTTGAAAGGCACTCAGGCTTAGCTACCCACCTATTTAACACGAACCGAATTACAGGTTAATTTGCGATGTGGGAGGACCCGCCTCACCCGGGGGAAACTCACATGGTTCAAACTACTGACAGAGAGCTCAGGAATCGAACCCTGTACTCAGGAACGCGTGTAACCACTACACTACCGTGGCGCCTATTTATGGCGGATTCAATGGGCTGAGTATTTCTATTAAGCCCAGATAATATCAGTAAGAAAAGCGGGCGAGGTAAACATGTAGGCCCGTCATGTAGAAGTACGGGGCAGGAACAGGCCATTCGGCCCATCACAATGCACTGAACTTATTAATCTAGTCTACTTAAATGAACATAAATGAAAAGCCAAAACGGACGAATTCCTTCTTCCTCCACATCCCTCCATACTCTACACATTCAGGTGCCCCTGTAAGGGCGTTCTTAAGCATTGCAATTCTATTTGCGTCCGTCACTACCTCTGGCAGCGCATTCCAGGCATTCACCGCTCTCCATGTTTCAAGTATTTGCCCTGTACATCTCACTTGAATATACACCAGTTACATTAGTTCATGCATTCCAATCTTAAATATGTTTATTGCCCTCATTTGTACGGAGGTGTAGTGAAAGGCTTTGTTTTGCGTGCTCTGCATACCGATCATTTCATAGTGTCAGCGCCTTGAGGTTGCGGAATAGAGTGTTGCAGTTCCATAGAAAACGGCACAAAGACAGAATGAGCGAGACTGTGACGTCATGAATCCACCTGATCGCACAACTGTTCAATAGTCTTACTAAAACGGGATGGAGGCCGTTGTTGAGCTGGATGGTCCGCGTTTTCAGGCGTTTGTATCTTCTGTTCGACGGGAGGGGGCAGAAAAGAGGAGGCTCCAGCGTGGGTGGGATCTTTGGCAATGGCGGCTTCTTTACTGGGGCAGTGAGAAATGTAGACGGCGTCCATGGTGGGGAAGCAGGTTTCCATAATTTGCTGAGCTGTGTATTGGAACAGTCGACCCTCCTTATCCGCGAATTCAACCAACCGCGAATCACGAAAACCCGAAAGTGCTCTTCCAGCACTTCTTGTTCGAGCGTGTACAGACTTTTTTCTTCTCATTATTCCCTAAACAATGCAGTATAACAACTATTTTATATAGCATTTACATTATATTAGGTATTATAAGTAATCTAGAGATGATTTACAGTATACGGGAGGGTGTGCTTGGGTTATCGTGGATCAGGATCGACAAATATCGCAAGTTCTCTTACTAAGTAAGTCGGAACAGGTACATCCGGTGTGATTTAGCGTCAGTTAGTCAAACGTTTGCTTTCGTATATAGTACATATTTTACCTTTCAATGCATATAAAACACTTAAGAACGTGTTTCAGCGCCGCGCTCGGGAAGTTCCCGAGTTTGATCCAGTGACAGATCGCTATCGAGTGCGCTCTCCACCGTGTCGGAGTGATGTGGAGGGTCAAAACCCCAAAACCCAATAATTAAACCACTGCGTGGCTTAGTAATAATTGTAGCTTTCATCAGAGCAGGGCCTTTCTCACTTTATCCTTCAAAATTGTTCCGAACCTTGACCGACTGCAGCCTAACGCTTTTCCAATGACCAATGGCGTTTCACCTCTTTACGATCGCATATTACGTCCACCTTATTTTCAATCGCGATCGTGATTATTTTCGTGAACAGAACCACCGCGGATTCAGAGCTACGCCGGGTCCTAATGCCCACTGTCTAACATGTCCGGGGTTCCGCTGGGTCCTAAAGACCACCGAAGGGGCTTGAGCATCCGCGATTTTTGGTACCCGCGGGTGGTCTCGGAACCAACCCCCCCCCCCCCCTCCCGCGGATAAGGAGGGCCGACTGCATTGATATATTCTTTTTACTTGTACCAAGATACAGCGAAAAGCTTTGTGGTAAACTGTTCATACACATCAAATCATTGTACAGTCCATTGAGCTAGAAAAATAGTAAACAATGACAGAATAAAATAAAAATAAATATCAAAAACCTGCAGTGTAGGTAAAGTGCAAGTTCATAGAGCTAGATGCGGAAGCTAGGAGTACAACGTAAGGCCAAGAGTCCATAGTCTTATCCATAGTTTCAACATGCATGTGAACACGAGGTTCTGCAGTTGCCGAAAATCTTGAGCAACACAGTAAATGCTAGAGGAACACGGAACGTGGGAAGCATCTACAGAGGGGAATAAACAGTCGACATTTCGGGCCGAAACCCTTCATCAGGACAGGAACAAAAGGAGCAGAGACCAGAATAAGACGGTGGGGATGATGGAAGGAATATAAGCTGGCTGGTGATAGGTGAGGCCAATTGAGGAGGGGGATGAAGTAAGGAGCTGCGAGGGAATAGATGGAAGAGGTAAAGGGAGTGAAGAAGACCTCTAATAGGAGTGGGTAGTGGACCGTGGAAGAAGGGGAGGAAGAACCAAAAGGTAAAGAGAAGAAAAGGTTTGAGAGGGGATCGAGATTTGGAATGGAAAAGAGAGACATGGTGGAAGAGGCTGTTAGTACACGTCACCACATACAACCCTGAGATTTGTTTTCCTGCGGGCATACTTAGCAAATCTACAGAACAGTAACTGTAAACAGGATCAATAAACAACAAACCGTGCAAATGCGAATATAAATAAATAACAAGATAACTAGTCCTTAAAGTGAGACCGTCAGTTGACGGAACACTAGAAATGGAAAGAATTTAGTATCCGCTTTTTATGAAGAGCGTGATGGTTGTCGGGTAACAGTTTTTGAACCTGGTGGTGTGAGCCCTGAGGCCCCTGCATCTTCTACCTTACGCCAGCAGCGAGAAATGAACAACATCTGGGCGGTGAAGATCTATCATAACCAATTCTACCTCTATATGGCAACGTTTCATGCAGATGTGCTCAATAGTTGGGAGGGAATTACCCATAATGTATTGGGCCAAATCCACTGCCCTTTATAACAGCGACGACGGGTATTTCGCTAGACAGAAGGTGGTGAATTTCTGGCATTCATTACTGCAGAAGGCATTGGAAGCTAGATCATTGGGTGTATTTAAAGCGGAGGTTGATAGAAACATAGAAACAAAGGAAATCTACAGCACAATACATGCCCTTTGGCCACAAAGCAGTACCGAACATGTTCTTACCTTAGAAGTTACCTAGGGTTACCCATAGCCCTCTATTTTTCTGAGCTCCATATACCTGGCCAGGAGTCCCTAAAAAGACCGTATCATATCCGCCTCCACCACTGTCACCGTCCACCCATTCCACACACTCTGACTGAGGAAGGCTAATGCAACGTATGCTTTCTTAACCACAGAGTCAAGCTGAGCAGTAGCATTGCGTTTCTCAGACACCAAGATCTCTCTCTGATCCTCCACACTATCAAGAATCTTACAATTAATACCATACTTTGCCATTATATTTGACCTGCCAAAATGAACCACCTCACACCTCATCTGGGTTAAGCTCCATCTGCCACTTCTCAGCCTACTTTTGCAACCTATCAATGTCCTGCTGTAACCTCTAACAGCCCTCCACACTATCCACAACACCTCCAACCTTTGTGTCATCAGCACATTTATTAACCATCCCTCCACTTCTTCATCCGGGTCACTTATAAAAATCAGGAAGAACAGATCCCTGAGATGCACCACTGGTCACCGGCTTCCATGCAGAATATGACCTGTCTACAACCACTCTTTGCCTTCT